>NC_090386.1:97010576-97153726 GCF_036365525.1 Heterodontus francisci | reverse complement strand
ACATGATGGAAATATTAGGGAGACGTGCAGTCAGCCAAAGAGAGACATATTTCAAAACCATTTCAATTTTTTGAGGGTGAAATGAGTTAAACTAAACTACATTTTTAATAGTGGGGCTGCCAGATTCTGGAAACATCAGTCTCCCTGTGCTAACGAATTGATTAAGGTTTTGAGCTCACACCCCAGGGTGCTGAAACAAACACTGAATCATTGTGATCCACCCCCAGGGCCACTCCTAACTCAGGTCTCATACGAAATTCCTGAGCCATTTACTAGATAAGAGTAGCTGATTTCCCGTGGCCTTCATCGTAGTTTTTGATCTCCAGAGCACTTTCTCCTCGGCGAAGACTAAACAGCCCTATCTATCCTTTACAATGGAATGAAGGAGGGAGGGGCCGGGAAGGCAAGGGGATGTGGGGGACCAAGTGCACCCAACGGATACGAGTATTCCCTCACCGAATGTTGAACCCAGTATTCAGAGCTTGAGCACTGGGCTCCAGACTGTCTGGAGTGGGGTTTGAACCCTTCACCTACTGACTCATAGAGGGACACATTATCCTATAAGCAGTGGTCACTGTATTGTGATGAGTGCCCCTCTGGATATCAGCCCAGTATTTACAGACCAGCTTCCAGTCTTCACTCATTGGGGACTGTTTGGAGTGAGGCCCAAACCCTTCACCTGACTCAGGTGGTAATGCGATCACTAAACCAAAGGCTGTCTCCACAGACACGAATATTCTGGCAATAACATTGCAGACTATCTTTATTACTGTAACAGTAACACAGAATACTGGTGGAATTACAACAAGCTACTTGTTTATGGGTGAGGCAGCACTCATTTCAGACTGTGGAGCAGTTCACCATGAACTGGTCCTTAGTGTGTGCTGCAGGATCACTTGGGGCAGAAAAAGCTCTGGGTTGTTGTAACACAGAGTTAACATTAGCCTGAGTTCTGATGAAGGGTCACTGACCTGAAACGTTAACTCTGCTTCTCTCTCCACAGCTGCTGCCAGACCTGCTGAGTATTTCCAGCATTTCTTGTTTTTATTCAACACAAGGTAAGGGAATATACAATGGATGGTAGGATCCTAGGAAGCACAGAGGGACCTTGGTGTACTTGTCCATAGATCACTGAAGACAGCAGCACAGGTAGATAAGGTGGTTAGGAAGGCATATGGGATACTTGCCTTTATTAGTTGAGGCATAGAATATAAGAGCAGGGAGGTTATGATGGAGCTGTATAAAACGCTAGTTAGGCCACAGCTGGAGTACTGTGTTCAGTTCTGGTCACCACACCATAGGAAGGATGTGATTGCACTGGAGAGGGTGCAGAGGCGATTCACCAGGATGTTGCCTGGGCTGGAGCATTTCAGCTATGAAGAGAGACTGGATAGGCTAGGGTTATTTTCCATAAAGACAGGGCTAAATTGTGGCGAGTCGAAGAGACTTAGTAGTTGGCAGGAAAAAAGACAGAGGCGCAAGGGGAGAGCCAACTGTGCAACAGCCCCAACAAACAAATTTCTCTGCAGCACCTGTGGAAGAGCCTGTCACTCCAGAATTGGCCTTTATAGCCACTCCAGGCGCTGCTTCACAAACCACTGACCACCTCCAGGCGCGTATCCATTGTCTCTCGAGATAAGGAGGCCCAAAGAAGAAGAAGAAGATTTTCCTTAGAGCAGAGAAGGCTGCGGGGGGATGTGATTGAGGTATACAAAATTATGAGGGGCATTGATAGGTTAGATAGGAAGAAACTTTTTCCCTTAGCAGAGGGATCAATAACCAGGGGGCATAGATTTAAGGTAAGGGGCAGGAGGTTTAGAGGGGATTTGAGGAAAAATCTTTTCACCCAGAGGGTGGTTGGAATCTGGAACACACTGCCTGAAGGGGTGGTAGAGGCAGGAACCCTCACAACATTTAAGAAGTATTTAGATGAGCACTTGAAACGTCATAGCATACAAGGCTACGGGCCAAATGCTGGAAAATGGGATTAGAGTAGTTAGGTGCTTGATGGCCAGCACAGACACGATGGGTCAAAGGGCCTGTTTCTGTGCTGTATAACTCTATGACTCTATTAGCCTGCTGAGCTTGCGTCATCACAATTGTGAGGTCATCATAATTATTCATTGTACCATTTTTCTGGGTTTTCTACTCTGCATGTAGTGAGTTCTAAACTTTAATTAAATCTGTGTTATAACAGAGACTGCTCAGCTTCATTGACAGATCCTCTGCTGCAGAACATTCCGGCAATGCATTGCATTTTCCCAAGAATAGGCATTTGCTTCAGTGCTTCACTTACATGGCAATTAACTGAGCAGGACAAAACTGCCTGTGATTTGACACATAATATAAAAGCAAAATACTGCAGATGCTGGAAATCTGAAACAAAACAAAAATGCTGGAAATACTCAGCAGGTCTGGCAACATCTATGGAGAGAGAAGCAAAGTTAACATATCAGGTCTGTGACCTTTCATCAGAACTGGCAAAGGTAGCAAAAAATTAGATTTTAAGCAAGTGAAAGGGAGGGAAGTTGGGGAGAGAACAAAGGGTAAGCTGTTTGATAGGGCAGAGGGAGATTAAGTAACAAAGCTGTCCTGGGACAAAGGCAAAGCGTGTGTAAATGCTTGTAGTGAAAGACAAAGCATTAGTCCAGCAGGGTTGTTAATAGCTGAATAATCAGCAGCTCTGACTACATGAAAAGCAGGTACATAGTTTAAAAATAAAATATTTAAAAAAGGTCAGTCATGCTCTGAAGTCATTGAACTCAATGTTCAGTCTGCAAGGCTGTAGAGTGCCTAATCGAAAGATCAGGTGCTGCTCCTCGAGCTTGTGTTGATGTTCACTGGAACAGGCCAAGGACACAAATGTTAGCATGAGAGCAGGGGGGAAGTGTTGAAATGGCAAACAATCGGAAGTTCAGGTCATGCTTTCGGACTGAGCGGAGGTGTTCAGACAAGCGGTTGCCCAATCTGCGTTGGATCATGTGATTATCAGGATGGTAGAAAGAGAGCTATATGGACTTTAGTCTTTTATCCTCTAGCAATTCCTAGGTTCCCATGTTAACTGCAAAACCACAAGGCACTAATTCACCATACCTTCAAAATATTGCGATGGGATCTTGTGTATATATATATCCACCTGAGTAGGCAGACAGGGTTTCGATTTAATGTCTCATCCAAAAGATGACATGTTTGACAGTGCTGCACCGGGAGTCTTTATTTAGAGATACAGCACTGAAACAGGCCCTTCAGCCCACTGAGTTTGTGCCAACCAACAACCACCCATTTATACTAATCCTACATTAATCCCATATTCCCTACCACATCCCCACCATTCTCCTGCCACCTACCTACATTAGGGGCAATTTACAACGGCCAATTTACCTGACAACCTGCAAGTCTTTGGCTGTGGGAGGAAACTGGAGCACCCAGCGGAAACCCACACGGTCACAGGGAGAACATACAATCTCTGCACAGACAGTACCCAGAACTGAACCCGGGTCGCTGGAGCTGTGAGGCTGCAGTGCTAACCACTGCGCCGCTAACCACTGCGCCACCCATGGGCCTGGAGTGAAAGTTGGCCCCATGACACTCTGACTCAGAGGTGAGAGTGCGACCCACTGAGCCAGGGCTGACACAAGCGGCAGATAAATTCTACTAAATGCAAAGCAAATGCAAAACCACAAGACACTAATTCACAATACCTTCAAAATATTGCGATGGGATCTTGTGTATATATATATCCACCTGAGTGGATGCAAATGCAAAGGGTAAACCCTGCACTCTTCAGACAAATAGATGAGCTGGTTGGCCTCTGTAAACACCGATGATTTTAACCTCCTTGTGACATTCAACACTTTCCTCTCTAGTTCCTCAAATACTAACTATTCCCATCTGTTGCTTTGCTCCCACTTTATCCTAACCAGGTGACACAAATATGAAGCACAGTAAATCAAGTGAATCAAATTCATTCTGACCATTGTTTGTTCTGTGAATGTTTCCAGAGGAATTTGCTACAGTCTCCCCTCCATGTTTGTGATTTGTTTGTTTCATTTGTAACCTAACCTATTATTTCTCCTCAGTGATTGGCTGGTAATAAGAAGTGGTGTGTTGTCTGGCTGCAGCGTATCACTGTCGGCCTGCTGGGATTGCACTGTTTACTCAATGCGTGTGCAGGCTGTGGCTCAGTGGTTCGCACTGTCAACTCTGAGTCAGAAGGTCGTGGGTTCAAGTTTCACTCCAGAGACTTGAGCACAAAATCCATGCTGAGACGCTCAGTGCAGTACTGAGGGAGTGCTGCACTGTCGGAGGGTCAGTACTGAGGGAGTACTGTACTGTCAGAGGGGCAGTACTGAGGGAGTGCTGCACTGTGGAAGGTGTCTTTCAAATGAGACATTAAACTGAGGCCTCATCTTTCCTCTCAGGCAGGCATACAAGACCCCTTTGCAATATCTTGTAGAACAGGGGAGTTCTTCTGTGGTGTCCTGGCCAATATTTATCTCTCAACCAACATCATAAAAACAAATTATCGGGCGATTATCACTTTGCTGTTTGTGGGATCTTGCTGTGTGCAAATTGGCTGCCATGTTTCCTATGTTACAACTGTGCCTGCACTTCAAAAGTACATCATTGACTATAAAGCCTTTTCATACATCCTGAGGTGATGAACGGAACAATACAAATGCATGTAATTTTTCTTTTTGATGATCAATTTCTGATGCTCCCCAGGTTGCCTGGTCATGCATTCTTCCTGAAACATCTACTGTCATTTGCTTATCAGCCTTGTGCGAAGAGCAACAGCTTGATCCATGACTACCATACAATGCCCCCCTACAGCTAGTCAATCCCTCAATACAACACCGCTCTGAGAACAGATCTTTGGGCAGCTATGAGGTATTTAAATCCTGGGTTTCAGGGACATATCTGCTTTTCAAGAGTTGGCCTTTGAGGTTGAAGCCCCAGGTTTGGACAGCACCCATTGGCGATGCTGTCATTGTCCGTACGACCTGTGCAATGAGGGCTCCACTACAGGTGTCACTGGATTTGGCAGAAGCTTGATGACAGACTTCAGTTAGATGTTCATCCAGGAACCTCAATCTAGCTAATGGACTTCTCCACAGTTTTGTTAAAAACTTTGCACATCTGTTCCCTGAAGACAGCTACCTGGTAAATGATCCTGCTCAGAAAGCAATCTCCATTGCAAGCATTGTAAAAGCTTGAGATTTGATTTCCCATTACTGAAGATGAGCCAGTAACCATGCAGGACCTCCTAAACCCATAACCTCCACCACCTAGAAGAACAAGGACCACAGGTGCATGATAACACTATCATTTTGTTATCATCAGGTGAGGAAGGGTCGAAAGGCTCCCCTCTTGTCCCTCTCTTTGTTTGACCACAGCAGGGTTTATTTCTTTTAAACAGTGAATGTGCATACCAAATTCAGTGAGTGTTCAACCCTTTTAGGTGCTATGATCATAAAAGAACCAATTGGACAGTTTTTCTTGCATTTAAACAAGAAAGAGGTTAGTTTATTGTACTTAAAATCAAAACCTAACCTAAGTAAAAATAATAAACTACGCTCCAACTTTCATACACACACACGGGAATCACACACACACATAGGTTACAGAGTGAAGAAGAATAGTTTGATTGGATTAAAGTCAAGAACAAATAAAATAATATACAGTCTATGGAGTCTGGTAATTCAGTTGTCTTCTGGCTGAATTCGTGGTCCTGAAATTTCTGGCTGGTAGAGGTGGCCACCTGGTTGAGAATTTTCTTGGCAACAGTGATGCAGCTGGTTTTCTCACTGGAATCTCAGTCTGTGGCACTGATAAACTTGGAGGTTTTGCTGCCCACAGCCAAGGTTCAGAACTTACCTAGAGAGAGAGAGGGACAGCCCCACTAGGGTCCTGCACTCATTAGCTCAGATGCTTCTCTGATGTAGAAAAGAAACTCCAAGCTTTCACACAGATGGAGAGACTGTAACATGATTAACCCAGTGTATTCTCTTTTGAGATCCAAGTCGAAGAATTCCAATCTCTCTCGGGTCTTATTGTTTCAATGATTACCCCTGGAAGTTTGTCTCCACTAGTGTTAATGTTCAAAGATGGCTTTGAATGTCTTACTAACTAAGGCGATACCAGACAGCTCATTCAACTGCTGAAGCCATTGTTCTGGATCAGGGCTATTCAGACATGCATTTCCACCTTGATACCTTGGAATGTGAGGTATGTCAATGCAAAATGCAGTGGCCACCTTAGCTGCTGTCTTTTTAAAAGTTGAATTTAGGATTCCAACCAATTAATTAAAAATCATCATTCAGCATAGCACGTTTTCATGATAATGTCCAAGTTCCCCTCCAAGTTGCACACCTTCCCGACTTGGACATATATTGACAGTCCTTCGTTGTCGATGGGTCAAAACCCTGGAACTCCTTACCTAACACTGTGAGAACACCTTCACCACACGTACTGCAGCAGTTCAAGAAGAAGGCCCACCATTACCTTCTCAAGGGGCAACCAGTGATGGACAATAGGTGCTATCCTTGCCAGTGATCCCAACATTCTGGAATACATTTTTTAAAAACAGTGACCCTGAGTAGCCAAAACCACATCCTTCCCCTGACCCATGCATTATGATTTGTCTCGTACTTCCTCTCAATGCCACTAGTTCTCCAGTCTACTGCCAGTCAAAGAAGATCCCACTACAGTATACAGTATCTGAAAGTAGGCAACTTGATAGGATGATGAGTGAAGCCACAGTATGAGGGTTGCTGGTGCTATGCTCATACCTCAGTGCTCAGACTGTAAACAAAATATCTGCTTAAAAAGTCTTAAGAGAAGGGCAACCTCTACAAAATTATAACTGAAGTAACACCACAGGTGGTGAATTCCAATGGTGAAGCTTCACATGTTATTTCTGCCCTTGGAACTATCTCCCACCTGGAATTCCATCCACTGAAGTTCATTTGGAAAGTTACACATGGTAAATTTGAGACTAGTGCTATGTCTTGTTCATGAATCACCCCCTGTGCTTGCTGACCTGCAATGGCTTCCAGCCCAGCGACACCTCTTATCCTTGCTTTCATGGCTTTACCCCTCCCTATCTCTGCAATCTCCTACAGCCCTCCAAGATCTTTGTGCTCATCGAATTCTGGCCTCTAATGGGTCTCCGATTGCCATCACTCCATTATTGGCTTTTGTGCTTTCAGCTACCCAGGTCCAAGTCTCTCTAATTCCCTCCTTAAACCTTGCCGCCTCTCCCCCCTCTAAGACGTTCCTTAAAAACCTACTTTTTTGACCAAGCTTTTGGTCACCTGTCCTAATTGTCTCCTTTTGTGTCTTGGTGTCAAATTTTATTTGATAATGCTTCAGTGAAGTGCCTTGGAGACTTTTGCTATGTTAAAGGGGCTGTATAAATGCAAGTTGTTGTTGACTTGCCTGTCAGTCCCCAGCTCAATGTTTCCCAGTCTTTACACTTCTTATTTGGGAAGAGTGACCATTGTGTGCTACTGTCTCTTCTATCATCAGCATTGGGGCCTAGTCTCTAAGTGGCTGTGTTCTATCAGCTAATACAGAACGCCAGAGTACAAACCTGTGGAACCTTCCTTGATGGATCTCCTGAACCCAACAGTGCATTTGTAAGCCCACTTTCCCCATGGGATTGCTTTTGAGCTGTTAACACTATAGAACTCAACCTTCAGAGGTGGAACCTCACATAGACATAGAAAATTTAAGGCACCAAAGGAAGGCATTCAGGCCATGCTGGCCAAAAAAGAGCTATCCAGCCTAATCCCACTTTCCAGCTCATGGTCCATAGCCCTGTCAGTTATCTGCTGTTTACTCTCCTCATGTGAAAAAAGCCTCTTCTATTCTTTCAACAACCACCAATTTTGTGAGACATAAATCTTGTAACTCTGCTCTGCAAATCCCCCACCATCAACATCTTGGTAGTCACCACTGACCAGAAGCTGGACTGGACCAGCCTTAATCAACACCGTAACTACAAGAGCAGAGGAGGGGCTGGGTAGTCTGCGATGAGTGGCTCACCTCCTGCCATCTAAAAGTCTGTCCATCATCTCCACGGCTTGTTAGGAGTGATGTCGAATACTTAGCTGGATGTGTGCAGATACCACACTCAAGAAGTCGATCACTATCCAGGATGGATCAATTTGCTTGATTGATGCCTTGTCATTGATCTCAATATCCAACTCCACCACCACTGGCATAATGTGGATGTACATAACAAAAGAACACACTTATATAGTGTCTTTCACAATGTCAGGATGTTCCAAAACATTTTACAGCCAGTGAAGTACTTTTAAGTGTGGTCACTGTTGTAATAATGTAGTTCCGCCTCTGCACTCCATTGTCTTTGGATTTAGGTTTGGAAACGGAGTATTCCCTCGGTGCATCACTAAGGAAAACCTGCTCTAAAAAGTTTGGCTGCATATAGTGACACGACAAGTCTCAGCCAGATGACTGAATAATTTCCTGAATCAATCACGTTGAGAGACTCATTGCTCAAGTGACTGGGATTGATATTATGCACATAGTTTTCATGGGGAGATGGTGGTGTAGTAGTAATGTCACTGGACTAGTAATCCAGAGGCCTGGGCTATTGCCCTGGGGACATGGGTTCAAATCCCACTATGGCAACTGGTGGGATTTAAATTCAATTAATTAAAAAGCTGGAATTGAAATCTAGTCTCAGTAATGGTGTCATGAAACTATCATTGATTGTCATAAAAACCCATCTGGTTTACTAATTTCCTACACGTGACTCCACAGCCATAGTAATGTGGTTGACTCTGAACTGCCCCCTGAAATGGTCTAGCAAGCCACTCAGTTCAAGGGTAATTAGGGATGGGCAACAAATGCTGTCCTTGCCAGCGATGCCCACATCCCAAGAAAGAATTAAAAAACAACGTGAAACTGCCTGGCACTGCATTTTGGCTGGTGAAATAATTCTACTTTTATCAGGAAATGTTGCTGTTTCAGTAATGAGTTCTATTTGCTGTAGCTGGTAGAGCCTCTTAAATCGACTCTGTAGACTGTTGGCTATGGTGCACTGTTAAAACAGTCTGTATTGAGTAAGTAGACTCCGTTTAATGAATAAACCGACTGTTTGCTTTCAAATAGACTTGTTTTGCTCACTGATTAGACTCTGTCTGACACTTGGCACACTCTCGCCAATGCAGACTGTGAGAAGAAATAAAAGAGACAGTTTTAAAAATAAAACTACCTAAAAGCGTCCCGAATCTGTCAACTGAGGTACGCAAGTTACCAAATATTGTTTCAGCCAATGTGGCTCCTGACACTCACTCTCGAAGCTAGTTGTTCCACAGCTGATGTGTTTGCAAGCAGTCTCTGTCCCGTCCAGTGAACTGTGCTAACTTTTCTTTAGTGGGTCTCTCTGTCTGTCTCCATGTGGAAAGGATAAACACAGCTGAATTTATTCCAAGACCAGGCCTGATACAGAAATAGCCCAGCAAAGTTCACCAGGGACTTGTTCTCTGGGGACTATCCTCATTTGTTTCAGTAATTGAGAAATATTATCAGTAAGGGCATTACTAGCTCAGAAAATGCCAGGACGTCAGCTCCCCAAAGACTGTCTGCAAATGTGAGGCTTCAAATCATTTTAAAGAAATGCCACCTGGAAAGTCACAAAGAATTACATATAGATATAAAATCAAAACAGGAAATGCTGGAAATACTCAGCAGGTCCGGCAGCATCTGTGGAGAAACAGAGTTACCGGGCAGAATTTTTGGGGCCTGCCGAAGTCTTGTACAGAGGCAGACGGGGCTTGAACGTACCGATGCTGGCCAGCATTCCGGTTTCCGACCCCATTCCTGGCGCTGGCCATTTTAGCCGAGGGGATTCGGGGCCCAGCAGGGCTACCCACTTCCATGCGGTAAGCAGCCAATTAGGCCCATTAAGAACCTTGTTAAGACCAGTGAAAGGAGTCCGACTGGGATTTTCCAGTAAACCTCCAGTTTCCCCGATGTGATAGGGGGAAGTTTAACTGCCTGGAGGAGGGCACCCAGTGGCAATTCGGTGGTGATGGAGGGGGGGGGGGTACCAGCGCTCTAGGCAGGCCTACAAGCCCTCCCTGCCTACCTGGGTGTGGGTGAAGCCAAAGGCCGCCCTGTGGAAGGATTCCCCTCAACCCCCTCACTCCCCCATAGTGGTGGCCTGGGTGCTTTTTCTACTTTTTATTTAAATTTTTTAAAAAGTTGGTGAGAGGGTGTCTCCACATTGAAGCGCCCTCTCAGTTACTTACCCTTTACTGCAGCCTGCTGCGCCTCTCAAACTGCAAGACCTCTGATTAGCCCTTCAGCTTCGGGAGCCTGTCTCCTGCCCTTAGTTGGACAGGGAACCTGCCCCCATGCCAATTAGGGGAGCACCTCCGTGAAAATCCCAGTTTGCCGCCCGGAGGTGGGTTTGGGAACTGGAAACAATCCTGACTCCTGTTTCCTGCCCTCAAAGTGAAAATTCAGCACGACGTTTCAGGTCGATGACCTTTCAAAAACTACTTCTGGTGAGAGGTCATCGTCCTGAAACATTAACTCTGTTTCTCTCTCCATAGATGCTGCTAGACCTGCTGAGTATTTCCAACACTTTCTGTTTTTATTTCAGATTTCTGACATCTGCAGTATTTTTCTATTGTATATGCAGTTATGAGCTTGTTCATTCTATTGAGAGAGAAGGGGCAGCACAGTGGAATATTCCACGGTGCAGTAATCTCCCAGAGTTGGTTAACAATTATACAGCACCTTACACAGTGGATTCAGGGACACATTGCACTGAGTCGGTTCACACTTACTTCAGAGACTTATGAGACACACAATGTACTTGGCTGAGTCTGCTGACAGCTGACTGTTCACACTGGAGTTGTTCTGGAAATGAGAAGCAATTCTAATCTTAATATTCCTAGCTTTATTTTATTATTAACTGCAATATGTTATATTGCAACCAGCCAGGGTCAGCTCAGCTTGTGTGAAATTGAAGTCACCATTTCTATCTCGGTAGAACATGTGCTGGGGTTTGTGTTCTATTGTTAATGCAAATGTGTGTCGGCCGTGGCTCAGTGGATAGCACTCTCACCTCTGAGTCAGAAGATTGTGGGTTCATTCCTACTCCAAAGATTTGAGCACAAAATCCAGGCTGATGCACCCGATGCTGCTGAGGGAGTGCTGCACTGTCGGAGGGTCAGTACTGTGAGAGTGCTGCACTGTCGGAGGTGCCATCTTTTGATGCAATGTTAAACCGGGGCCTCATCTGCCTCTCATGTGGACTCAATAAATATCTTCGTAGAAGAGCGAGAGAGTTCTTCCAATGTAGTGGCCAATATTTATTCTTCAAGCAGCATCACTAAAACAGCTGATCTGGTCATTATCACAGTTTTCTCTGTGGGAGTTTGCTGTGTGTAAATTGTCTGCCACGGTTCCTACATTACACTGCATTGCACTTCAAAAGTACGTCTTTGGCTTTAAAGCGCTTTAGAATGTCCTGAGGTTGTGAAAGGTGGTTTATAAGTGTACGTCTTTATTTTAATTTATCTCTATGGTAATATATGGAGGAAACTGTTCAGGCCCTGGTGAAATAACAGGATCAAAAATAATTGGATCTAATTTATTAATATGCAATTGCTGACTGTTGTATGCTCCTGTCTGGCTTCTTTCCTCCCTGAAGCCACGAGTTCATGCTGAGGACTGTTCCAGATTCTGCGTTACACAGTGTCTCAACCAAGAGTCATTCTGAACCCAGACATTTTATTTTTTATTTAGAGATACTGCACTGAAACAGGCCCTTCGGCCCACCGAGTCTGTGCCGACCATCAACCACCCATTAATACTAATCCTACACTATTCCCATATTCCTACCACATCCCCACCTGTCCCTATATTTCCCTACCACCTACCTATACTAGGGGCAATTTATAATGGCCAATTTACCTATCAACCTGCAAGTCTTTGCCATGTGGGAGGAACCAGTGCACCCGCAGGAAACCCACGCAAACATAGGGAGAACTTGCAAACTCCACACAGGCAGTACCCAGAATTGAACCCGGGTCGCTGGAGCTGTGAGGCTGCGGTGCTAACCACTGCGCCACCCTAGGGGGCTACTAGGGCTGTAATTGGCAAGGTGCACCCAGAATGCGCAGGACGCTGCGGGTTTTGCTGAGGTAAAATTACGCTGAAGTTTTTGTGCAATTCTATTAGCATAAAATCTTCTGTGAATCAGCACAATTAAGCAGTATAGTCGAATGTAATCGATGCGTGGCTGGAAGAGGACATCATCCTGCATCGTGAAGAGGAGTGGGATTGCCAGCAAATGAGCGATTTTCAGACTAATTGATCTACAGCAGAGCAGAGGAGATCAATTGACCGGATTTAATGTAATTGCAACAGCAACAGGTGAAAGAGACCTGGGTCAGGCTTCAATTGACACCGGTCACTGCAGGTACAGCTGGAATCATATGCCTATGGGTGCCCAAGGGCACAATGTGATGAAGCCCGCTGAATGGGCACAATTGGAAGATACCCACCATTATGACCTAGGAATGTGGTCAGTTTGGTGAGCGGGGACTATTTTGGTTGAATGGACTTTTGAACCAGTGGAATAGATGACAGATACTCCAGTGATATACAGATACAGGCACAACTCACTTATCCTGAAAATTTGGTTATCTTTAGCACTATTTCAATAGATTCCACTCCAATAAAGCTGATATTTGGGCAGCAATCATGGGAAACTCCAGGCCTGAGTGCTGACCAGCTATTGCACTATGGGGGCATCACAATTCAACCTGGTCCTGTACTTATCGGACAGTTGACCAACATTTGGACAGAGGAACTTTGTCTGGATTTTTATTCTCCTCCCTTAGAGTAAAGAGGAATGTAGTACGGTGAAGTGATTTTGGAGAAGAGTTTCAGAGGACAGAGGCCTCTGGGTGAATGATTAACCTCCAAGGGTGAATCAGGATAGAGGGAAGGACCGTGAACAGGCAGTAACTGGGAGTCAGAGGAACAAATGATGTGGATTGGAACATGTGGCTGGAGTAGATTTCCCATTTAAGATGGGGCAATCCCATGGGAAATTTCCTGGCACACAGTGGAACTGAATCAGGCGGAGACAATGCATGTGTGGTACTTTGTGTGGAATTGGACTTATGTTGCAGCGTTCTGCATCAGTTGATGTTTTTGAATGTGATGGCTGGTGAGGAAAGTGTGAGCTAACTTGATTCTTGAGCTCATGAAAGTCCGGATGCAGGTTTCAGTGGCAGAGGAGTTAGAATAGGGGTGTAACTGGGTAATGTTTCAGAGAGGCAAGCTGATAGTTTTGGCAATAGTCCAGATGTGGAATAAAAAGCTCAACTCAAGGTTGAAGCGAATGCAATGGTCCCGTACCACTAGAAGGAACAGCCTAGGGAGAGTGGATGGTGTCCGTGCCGTATAAATGCTGGCAAACTGCGAGCAGGATGGCTTCAGTTTTGCAAACATTGAGCTGTAGGACATTTTGACATATTACTGACATGTGGACAGATGGTTGGAACAGCCCTAAAGTCGTTGTGATGGCAGAGGGGTAGAGTTGGGTGCCATGGGTTATATGTGGTAGCTGATGCCCCTACTTGCAAATGGTATTGCCAAGAAGTTGCATCTAGATGATGGATGGAAAGGAATCAAAAGTAGAACATGGGCATAAATATATGATAGTCACCAATAAGTACAATAGGGAACTCAGGATGAACTTATTTACCAAGAGGGCGGTATATTACATTACATTACATTACAACAGTGACTACACTTCAAAAGTAACTTCATTGGTAATAAAGCACTTTGAGATATCCTGGGTCATGAAAGGTACTTTATAAATACAAGTCATTCTTTCTTTTCAAGAGAGTGTTAGAATTTGGAACTTGCTACCAGAAGGAGTATTTGAAGCAAATTGTACAGATGCAATTAAGGGGGGAGCGAAATGAACACATGATGGAGAAAGGAATCGAAGGATATGTTGATAGGGTGAGATGAAGTAGGGGTGGGAGGAGGCTTGTATGGAGCACAGACATAGACTAACTGGTAACTGAACAGGACAGGTATCATTACAGAGTGGAGTGGTCAGTCATGTTGATGTTATTAGAGCGGTCAGGATGGATAGTGGTCCGGGGCAGGGGTGGGGGGAGGGGTGGGGTGGTGGAGGTGGGGGGAAAACACAGGATATCATAGACTTGACAGGGTGGCCTCAGGGCTGTAGACTGGTTGGAAATCAGATTGCAGGGAGTCAAAATGAATGGGAGGAATGTAATTGGGTGGCAATGACGTATTCAAGCACCTGGGAAAGAAGAAGCAGGTTAGAGATGTCCTCACTATCACAACCAAATCAGACTGGGTGGTCCTTCAGTGTTTTTTTTTGTGGGATTATTGAGTGTGCATTAATTTATTGTCTTATTTCTCTATGTAACACCAGACACTAGCCCTTCAAAGTAATTCATTGTATGAGTAGAACTTCCGGAGGTCACTGACAGATGTGGAAGGTGTTATATAAAGGCAATGCTTTCTTAATATAATTAACTTAGATTTTCAGAAAACATTTAATGAAATTCTCCTTACATGGCCTTAAGGAAGGTGAAGACTCAAATAATCTTGGTGAGTTAGCTAGCTGGTCTGTGAACAGATGGTGATTGTGATTAATGGACAGGCATTTGCCTGAGGCTGGGATAGAACAGGCGGAGTTTGACAGAGCTTTCCTCTGGGTGTCCCACACTTTACATCTCTTCAATCATTTTATAGTCTCATTAATAAATTCAGTGTCGAAAGCCTTCAAGTTGCATAAGGTAACACCAGGGGAGAAATTATTAATGTACATCAGTAGGCAGGAAATATGTTGAAATTGGTTGCTTTCTGCAGACGCTACTGTTTTACAGCAGTGTTGAGTTAAATTTGATGGACTTCTGGATTAGGCTATTGACCTTTACTTCTTTCTCTTGGAAGGGGGACCAGATTATTGAGATTGTTCGTCCAACAGTCAATCCATTTCCCGTCGAGAGTGAGTACAGTCCTCTTAAGTATGGCATTGATTTTCAGTACGTGATGTTCAAGTTATAAAGGGGTAGTGTAGCAAAATCAGACTAGCATCAAGTTACAAGAAGAAAATTAAAGAGAAGCTCAGAGATTCATGGACGGGCATGACCTTTCCCATTACATTACACTGAAAACGTTAGAAAAACACATGACTTCATTCTAGTCTCTCGTTACTTATTCCACAAGTTTTCAGGATGATGAAACACAATGGAAAAGTTGAGTGCTTCAATTATTTATGAGGTAGTCATGCTGCACTAATGTGTCCTTTCTCCATGGGCTGTATCTTATCCTCGATGGAGACTGCTGTGTGTGACCTCCTGTCAGGATTCACTCATTACAACTCTAAGCTGGCAATTTTTGTTTATGGGATGTGGGTTTTGCTAGCTAGGCCAGCAGTTATTGCCCATCCCTGATTGCCCTTGAACAGAGTGGCTTGCTAGAACCATTTCACAGTCAACCACATTGCTGTGGGTCAGGAATCACATATAGGCCAGACCAGGTAAGGACAGCATTCCCTAAAGGACATTAGTTAACCAGATGGGCTTTGAACAGCAATTGACAATGGTTTCATGGTCACCATTAGACTAGCTTTATAGCTCCAGATTTATTAATTGAATTCAAATTTCATCTTCTGCTATGGTGGGATTTGAACCCATGTCCCCAGAGCACTAACATGGGCCTCTGCATTGCTAGTCTAGTGATATTACCACTACTCCACCACCTAGCCACAATTAGAGTTGTTGAAGGGCAGCCTAACAGTGACTCCCTCTCCAACGCTGCTTCAATTGGGAATTAGTGTGTGCTGAGGACCAGCTTACCGCCTCAGTGATGCTGCTGGCACATTGCCTTACTGAATCTGAGTTCCCAACACACCACAGTGTGTCTGTATTCAAACTTGTATGAGTGCATCAGCAGCACAGAAAGAGCCAATTGTCACCTTATAACATAAATTACAGTGCCTGTCACACCAATAACTCTGCATTGCATCCTTCTTTCCAAACCCCTGAAGCTACATGACTGACAGATTTTTAATCTGCCTGTAAATCCTGCATGAAAACTACATAAAGACAATATAACAAAAAAAAAGTCATGTTTTGGTATTTCAGGAAACTGAGCATTCCGTTAAATTAACTTTTCTGGTGAAAGATCTATATTTCTGGCTCAGGTTTAGATGTTTTAGTCCCTTGGAGTTGAGGTTTCTATTCTCTTTACCTCTTCCCCGTTCAAGTGCGAAGTGATGCATTTTGGGAAGTTAAACCAGCGCAGGACATATACAGTGAATGGCAGGGCCCTGGGGAGTGTTGAGCAGAGAGACCTTGGGGTGCAAGTACATAGTTCCCTGAAAGTGGCAACACAGATAAACAGGGTGGTGAAGAAGGCTTATGGCATGCTTGCCTTCATCGGCCGAGGCATTGAGTACAAGAGTTGGGACGTCAAGTTACAGTTGTACATAACGTTGGTTAGGCTGCATTTGGAGTACTGTGTGCAGTTCTGGTTGCCGCATTACAGGAAAGATGGGATTAAGCTAGAGAGGGTGCAGAAAAGATTCACAAGGATGTTGCCTGATTTGGAGGGCTTGACTTATAAAGAGAGATTGGATTGGCTGGGTCTGTTTTCCCTGGAGCGAAGGAGGCCGAGAGGGGACATGATAGAGGTATATAAAATTATGAGAGGCATAGATAGGGTAGATAGCCAGAGTCTGTTTCCCATGGTAGAGGTGACTAAAACTAGAGGGCATAAATTTAAGGTGAGAGGAAGGAGGTTTAAAGGGGATCAAAGGGGTAAATCTTTCACACAAAGAATAGTGGGTATCTGGAATGAGCTGCCAGAGGAGATGGTGGAGGCAGGAACAGTAGCAACATTTAAGAGGCATTTGGACAGGTACTTGAATGAGCAAGGCATAGAGGGATATGGAATTAATGCAGACAGGTGGGATTAGTATAGATAGGCATTATGGTCGGCATGGACGCGGTGGGCCGAAGGGCCTGTTTCTATGCTGTATGACTCTATGACTCTATACTGTGCCCACCGGACCTCTCACCCGAGACCAAGCCTACCTGTGCATGGATTGAGAATTGGTTGACAGACAGGCATCAGAGAAGGAATAAACGGGTCTTTTTCTGGGTGGCAGGTAGTGACTAGTGGGGTACCGTAGGAATCAGTTCTTGGGCCCCAGCTATTCACAATATATATTAATGACTTGGGTGAGGGAACTAAATGAAACATTTCCAAGTTTGCAGACGACACAAAACTGGGGAGGAATGTGAGCTGTGAGGAGGATGCAAAGAGGCTCCACTGTGATTTGGACAAGTTGGGTGAGTGGGCAAATGCATGACAGATGCAGTATAATGTGGATAAATGTGAAGTCATCCACTTTGGTTTTAAAAACAGAAGGCGGATTATCTGAATGATGATAGATTGGGAAAGGGGGAGGTGCAACGAGACCTGGGTGTCCTTGTATACCAGTCGCTGAAAGCAAGCATTCAGATGCAGCAAGCAGTTAGGAAGGCGAATGGTATGTTGGCCTTCATTGTAAGAGGATTTTTGAGTACAGGAGCAAGGATGTCTTACTGCTGTTATACAGGGCCTTGGTGAGACCACATCTGGAGTATTGTGTGCAGTTTTGGTCTCCTTATCTGAGGATGGATGTTCTTGCCATGGAGGGAGTGCAAAGACAATTTAATAGGCTGATTCCTGGGATGGCAGTATTGACAAATGAGGAGCGATTGGGACGACTAGGCCTATATTCACTGGAGTTTAGAATAATGAGAGGGGATCTGATAGAAACCTATAAAATTCTAACAGGACTGGACAGGCTAGTTGCAGGGAGGATGTTCCTGATGGCTGGGGAGTCCAGAACCAGGGGGCACTGTCTCAGGATACGGGGTATGCCATTTAGAACAAAGATGAGGAGACATTTCTTCACTCAGAGGGTGGTGAACCTGTGGAATTCTCTACCGCAGAAGGCAGTGGAGGCCAAGTCATTAAGAAGCAGCAACAGGGTACTGATCTTTTTTGAATGGCGGAGCAGGCCCAAAGGGCCGAATGACCTGCTCCTGCTCCTATTTTCTATGTTTCTATGTGCAGAGTACACGGCACTGCAGGCTGACAATGGCCTCCACTGCCCCCTCTTCCCCAATCTTCTGCTCCCCATGGCTGCCTTCTCGTTGTGACACTGAGGTCTCGCCTCAGTGTCACCACCTTTCAACGGCCAGGGATCCGAAGGCACGTGAGGGCTGCATGTCATCACTTAATTCCAAGCAACCCCCCATGGAAATGTATTCTAACTAGCTGTTCCACAATTTAAGTTGTGCTCCCGTCATGACAGGACAGCAACGCCGCCTTGGTGCTTTCCCACCGCTAACTAAATCCGGAACCGACCTCAGATTTCCGGGTGTACACGTCCAATGTTATTCTTTGGCTCCCCCACATCACCATTCCCGCTCTAAACGGCCTCACTGAATTCAGCCCTACATATGCACTGTTACTCAAATGGTATCAGCCCTATCTCCTGCAATTTCTGTTTCATTGTTTTCTAAAAAAAAGTAATAAAGAAATCGAAAAACAAAAATAATGTTGAATTAAAGCATTCCTGACAGCAAAAAACACCGCAATCACCAGGCAGTTGAATGCTGCTCTGCTCTGCTAGTCCCTAGGCAGCATTCTCCTCCGGTTCCACAGCTTGTTACTGCTCCTCAAACACAAATAGGCATATCTATCTTTTCAAGGCTGTATTGTGGAGCGTGTTGCATAGAATCAACAGCACAGCAAGAGACCATTCAGCTGAAATAGTCTATGCTGGTGTTAATGCTCCACATGACCCTGTACCTGGTACCACACAGCTTTCTGACTCCCCCTAACCCATTGCTGGCTACGGACTGACTGCTGCCTTTATGAAGCTCAGCGTAAAGGAAGACACTAAATTCCTTTGAAGATACATCAGAGCAAAGGACATTGACAGTTGCACCTCTCATAATTAACTGAAGTGGCTAGCCATTTACAAACTCATTGCTCTACAAAGATTACTTCCAAACAAACATATATGGCAAACATCCCCACAGATGCATGTATTGGAACAGAATGACTTGACTCTTTGACCTGTGTTAGATGGTCTCCAATCCCAGGACAAGGCCAGCAATCAATCCATCCATAGTATGGCTTTTCTGAACAAATCTACCTCTCTTCCCTGTTTGAGGTGTCTACCCAAAACAGACAGGTGTTTGTTCCCCTCCAAGCCACACACCATTCTGACTTGGAACTATATCGCCGTTCCTTCACTGTTGCTGGGTCAGAATCCTGGAATTCCCTTCCTAACAGCACTGTGGGTGTACCTACCCCACATGGACTGCAGCGGTTCAAGAAGGCGGCTCACCACCACCTTCTCAGGGGCAATTAGGATGGACAACAAATTCTGGCCTTACCAGCGACGTTCACAACCTAGTAACGAATAAAAAAACTGAGTTAGAAGGCTTTGGGTTCAAACCTGTTGGAGAAAATCCAGATTGTGCCCAATTGTTGAACAAATTCTCCAGACTCAGACGTTGAGAATCAAACACTTTATTGCATGATATCATGGGGAGGCACACCTTACCTAAAGGCGGTCCAGTGCTACTCCAAAGAGCTACAGATCACCGTGGATTTATATAGTATAACAGAGGCAGAGCTAACAATTTCACAATTAGATAAACGCCCACAAGATGGTCACAACACCACCTACGTGACTGTGCACCATGCAGAGTCCGAGGTCAGCAATCAGTTTCAACAATAACAAGCTAGTTCCTTAATTCAATGCCCACTCCAGACACCATATCTGGCCGTAATGTCTGATTGTGGTTAGCTGCTCTGTCTACAATTTATGACCGTTGGTTGTGGTTAGATTAGCTACAAGCTGTGTCCTGCTTTTCTATTTCTACAAAGTTAAGTAATAATTAGCAAAGCTCAGAAAAATTCTCCAACAAAACCCCACTTCAGAGACTTGACCACATTATCTGGGCTGAGACTTCAGGGCCGTACTGAGGGACAGCAACACTGTCGGAGTTGCTGGCCTTCAAATGAGACCTAAAACAAGGCCCTGTCTGCTCTCTCAGGCGGATGTACAAAAATCACAATGCATTACTCAAAACTGTTATAGAAGCAGAGTTTATCAATTGCTTAAAAGAGAATTAGATCATAGCTTTAACAGAGAAATGGGCTATGGGGAGTGATCAGCAGAGTTTGATTAAAATAGATGGTTCATGTGGATTAAATCATTAATATAGGCTTGATGGGTCAAGTAGGCCTATTTCTTTGCTGAAATATTCAATGAATCTATGTTTTGTTTCAGGTTAAAAGCGATGTTTGCATTTATTTATAAATTAGGTAATTGCATGGAAGTAGAAAGTCATAACAAGAAACGAATAGTGACTTCTAAGTTTCAGAAAATGTGCAGTTCTTTTCAGAAGCATTTAACTGGGTCTCTGATGATTATTACATGGGGGTAGATTTTGTGAAAATTTCTGTTTATATTTAAATCAGTGTGACACAGGGAACTGGGGATCACAAGGATGCTTCTGGATGTTGTCATGGTCCTCTAGTTTTTTTTCTGGGAATATGCGGTTTTCCTTTAAGGCTTGCAAAGGATCAGTACTGCTTTAAGAACCAGCAAGTCTCAGGAGTTAGAGAAAATGCATTTTCGGTTGCCGTTGGATACAACCATTTGGAGACTGTGATTCAAAGGGTGCATTCTCGTTACCATGGATACAGCCACTTGGAGTGAGTACTAAGTGATACATTTGTTACAATTCAATTTTGAACTGGCTTTTTAGTTGAAGACAGTCTGTTCTAACGGAGAACACAGACAGACGGTTGTGGTGTTAGCACCTGAAAAAAGAGCTCTCAGCCGTTTAAACTGAAGGAAGAGAATTTTAGTCTATTTAATTGGTATTATCTCTCAAAATTTAAAAAAAAGTCAAGCCAAAATGGAGATCTCTGATAATTTGAACTGAAGGAAGGGAAATTAGACTGTGATGATCTTTTATCCCTCAGAAACTCTAAAGTCAGATTGATTCTATTGAAAGTGTTCGCAAGTTGTTAATTGTTGAAATCCATTGCTGAAGAAGGAAGCATCACTTACTAATGGAATTAGACTATGGACTCTTCTACTGTGGAAGAACCTTTTTTCCCCCATCGGATGGCTGTGACGACTTCAAGCAACATTGGACTGTAAATTTGCAAGGACTCTAATTTTTTCTATTTTAAATGTTGTTTATATCTTCATTGTGTTTAAGAATTTAGTTTTTCTAATTAAAGAGTTAATTTGGTGATTTAAAGACACCTGGTTTGCTTAGCCTCATTCGGGGGTTAATAGATGGTACAATTTGGCTGGGTCTTTCTTTAATTTGGAAAGTTTTAAATGATATGTTCGGTGATCTGTGGAGCGATGGGATTGAATTAACAGTGTGTTTCTCCCACCACAATCAGAATTGTATATTTTGATTGGGGTCTTTGACTGGAGCGGTCGGTCATAACAATGTATTATCTATTTATCTTTGATATTAGAGGTTCATTGAAGACAACATTAATTCTTCTCAACAGTCAGGTCAGTGAGAATTGAACAATTTTAACACTTGAGTAGATGGGGGCAGGAACTATAGTCTAGTGTTCATCTGATGGTCCACTTAGTTTTGACACCTCATCTTGTGTAGCTTCTAGAACAAAGCCCCCTGGAGAGTTCAGCTATTTAGAACATAAAAGATAGGAGCAGGAGTAGGCCATTCGGCCCCTTGAGCCTGCTCCGCCATTCAATAAGATCATGGCTGATCTTCTACCTCAACTCCACCTTCCCGCCCTATCCCCATATTCCTTGATTCCCTTAGTGCCCAAAAATCTATCAATCTCAGCCATGAATATATTCAATGACTGAGCAGCCGCAACCCTCTAAGATAGAGAATACCAAAGATTCACAACGCTCTATGACACTATGAGACAATGATCCCTAGTTCTGGACTCTCCAGCCAGGGGAAACAGCCTCTCAGCATCTACCCTGTCAAGCACTGTGCAAATGTTATATGTTTCATTGAGATCACCTCTCATTGTTCTAAAGTTCAGAGCTTATAGGGATATTCTATTCAATCTCTCCCCATAGGCCAGCCCTCATCCCAGGAATCAAGCTAGTGTAACTTTGGTACACCCCTCTAAGGCAAGTATATCCTTCCTTAGGTAAGGAGACCAAAACTATACACGGTTCTCCACTGTGGTCTCCCCAAAGCCCTAAAGAATTGCAGCAAAACTTCCTTACTCTTGTACTCCAACCCCCTTACAATACAGGTGATCACACCATTTGCCTTCCTAATTGCTTGCTGCACCTGCATGTTCACTTCCTCTGATTTGTGTACAATGGCACTCAAACCTCTGCATAGCAGCACTTGCTAGTTTCCCGCCTTTAAAAAATATTCTGCTTTTCTATTCTTCCTACCAAATTCAACAATTTTGGTAATTTAGGATATAATGAATTCATTAGCCAAAAGGCCTTCTTCCTCTGCTGCATCATTCTATGATCTGCAGGCTTGCATATTTTGACATATGTCAGTGATTGAAACCATTACCTATATCTGACTAGCACGAGTCAGGATCTCAAAAATAAAACATCAATTGTCCATCAAAGGATCAATGGTTTGATTAATGCCTAGAATCTCAGTGCTGCATCCCAGCTTATGTAAAGATGAAAGAACCTGCCTGCAAACTGTTGGGAAATCGTCAGCACTGTTAATTGTGTTTAATTATATGGAGGTGGAGGATGTTAATTAGGGTCTTACTTGAGTATATATAAGGAGACACTGATTGAAACTGGGTAAAGGTTTGAGTGAGGAGCTGCATATTTGTAATCTTTTTACTTTGTAAAAATAAATGCAAGACTGAATGAAGATTGGCTCCAGCATCATCCTTCAATACAAGCTTTCTGGATTAGAACATGGTAACAGAGGATGGTTGCCTAAAAGTGAAGGTTGGAAAAAAAGAACAATTTTTTTCATATAGAAAACTAAAATCCTAGTGGCTTTTGTGGAAAATGGCAGAAAGCAAGTGTAAATTGTTAGGGTATGGTTAACCAATGTTCTGAATCTGAACCAATGACCGGTGGAAGAATGAAGTGGATATGTGGACACAGGTTACATCCCTACCAAAGAGGAAACAAGGTATGGCCTTGGCGTCACTTTCTACCAGAGGTATTTTGTGAGCTGGATACTGATGATGGTTTGGATCTTCTGTGAGAATTCTTGGATGAGATTTACAAGAAAGATTAAATGCTTATGAGGCATGGTCAGACTTTGATAGATTTTAGAAAGCAGGTGGTTATTCAATGGATGAGTATATCATGGATTTAGACTGTATAGAAGATTGAGGATATTCAATTTGGAGATCCCTGGTTCAGTGCTAGCATTTATATTACTTGATTGCTAGGATGTCGCATATGGACAAGCTCCTGATTCTAACTGGGGTTCGGTTCTCAGAAAAAGATGCCCTGTTCAATGAGATGTCTGTAAACCGTCATTTCCTGCAGCCTTGATAGAACAAATGGGACATTCTGCGGTGACACAAAGAATGGAAGACCCAATGAATGCCGGATTTCGAAATGGTCCCGATACAGGATGCATGGTGCAGTACAATGGCAAAGTTAAAGTCAAGAGGAATGAGGATGAAAGCACCTTTAGTAGGTCTGACTATTACAGCAGAAGACAGAATTGGAAAAGCAATAATAGGCCAATGAATCCCAGGAATGTCCAAGGAACAGTTAACAGGTGTTTCAGGTATGACTTGAAGTATCATTTTGCGATGAACTGCCCAAAGCAGAGAGGCAGGGTCCTGGAATAACACATGACACAGAGAATTCTGAGGCAGAAGAGGAAGATAATGATGAATATGAACAAATTGTACTTGTCATGAGGAGTTTTAATCCTGTGATGAAAGTGTTAATCATGAATTCATTCAACGGTGCTGTATTGGATAGTGCTTACACATTGACAGTATTGTGGAACTGATTGGTTAAAATGTTATCTGGATTCACTTAGTAGTGAGGATCAATGTAAGGTTAAGGAGTATAAAAGTACTACTTGCTTTAGATTTGGTAATGATAACACATTGAAGTCACTAAAGAGAGTTGTATTTCCATGTAAAATAGCTGAAGTAAGCTATTTTATCAGTACTGGTGGAGTCTCCAGTGAGATATCTTTTACTGTTGGAGAAAGCCTTCTATGAAAAAGGCACAAATGAAACTTGATATGGAGAATGAAGAGGCAATTATTTTTGGAAAGACAGTGGATTTGCTGTTTACCCATTCAGGTCATTATTGTAACCCTTAACAAAATCTAATGTTTCTAGTCAGAGTGTTAGAAAGATATTAATGTCACCAGATGATAAGAATCAGGGAAAAAACAAAGAAAATTGACTTAAAGTTACACAGACAATTTGCTCACCTTTCTGGTCAAAGATTAAAAACCCTGCGAAAGGATGCAGGTGTGATTGAAGCATATACAAGGATAATAGAGATTAGTAACAACTGTGAAATCTGTAAAACGTATTGGAGGATACCATCACATCCTATTGTCAGCCTTCCATTGGCATGTGACTTTATCGAGGTATTTTCCATGGATTTAAAGGTATGGGACAAAGAAATATTTTCATTCTGCATTTTATAGACCCGGCAACCAGATTCAGTTTTTCTACAATAATACATAGCAAGGACAAAAAAGTGATTATAGGTAACATCATGGAGAAATGGATAGGGATCACACTTGGGGCACTAGCTACGTTTCTGTCTGATAATGGAGGGGAATTTTCCAATGATGAGTGAAAACATGAATATTTTGTTCATGAAAGTTGAAAGTTCTTTCAACAATGGGCTCTGTGAAAGGAATCACACGGTGATCGATGAACAGCTGCATAAAATCTTAGCTGACCAACTAAATTGCAAGTTTCCAATTGCCCTGGCATGGGCGGTTCATGCAAAGAGTTCACTTCATATGGTTGGAGGGTATAGTCCCTATCTCTCGGTCTATGGGCGAAATCCCAGATTACCTTCTGTGCTGTGCGACAGTCCTCCCGCTCTAGAAGGTACTACGATTCCATTTTTTTTGTACACATTTGAATGCTTTACATGCAGGGAGGCGGGCTTTTATCAGAGAAAATGCAAGAGCTCTGAGGCAGAATTTAATTCAGTAGATTTGGTGTATTATTAAAGAAAGGGTCATAGGGAATGGAAATGCCCTGGTAAGGTAATCGGTCGTGATGGTAAGACAGGAGTTATCAAACATGGAAATCAAACTGTTAAGGCTCATTCCTTACGATTAATAATTACAAAATCTCAGAATATAAGCAATGATAGAAAGAATTTATTTTTAATTCATTCATGGGATGTGGGCATCACTGGCCAGGCCAGCATTTATTGCCCATCACTAATTGCCCTAACTGAGTGGCTTGCTAGGCCATTTCAGAAGGCATGTAAGAGTCAACCACATTGCTGTGGATCTGGAGTCACACGTAGGCCAGACCAGGTAAGGACAGCAGATTTCCTTCCCTAAAGGACATCAGTGAACCAGATGGGTTTTTACAACAATTGACAGTAGTTTCATGGCCATCATTAGACTAGCTTTAATTCCAGATTTATTAATTAAATTCAAATTCCACCTTCTGCTGTGGTGGGATTTGAACCCATGTCCCCAGAGCAATACCCTGGGTCTCTGGGTTACTAGTCCAGTGACAATACCACTACGCCACCGCCTCCCCATATGAGGCACCTTGTACCTCAAATGCTCGTGTGTTTTGTGATGAAGGTCCTGAGGAACAGAATACAATAGATCAAGGATTTGATAGTAATGTGAGCGATCACAACACGCAGGAAAGTACAATCACATCCAAAGATCAATTGCCCCGAGTAGGTACTCAGGTGATGTAAATTCCAGAGGGTCTATTGAATGGAGGAATGTGACAATTGTGGGATGTGCAGGAAAATCTTCTGGCAAATTTAAATATTTATTGAATGTTCAAGATGATGGCCAAGAAGAGGGGGGTCCATGAATTGGCAGAATGGAGTGAAAGAGTGGAGAGTAAAAAAGCACAGTGCAGGTTCTAATAGTGGGTCTGAAAGTGACTCTTGCGTCACGAAGCAATCACGTACTGGCGAAACAGCCTCTGATAGTACGAGAGGGAGCTCTTACAGTAGTGGTCCTGAAAGATATCAAAGTGCTAGTCGAGGCATAGTTTGAACAGATTGCACAATGAAATGAAAGATGAAGAACAGTCTTGCAATAGAACTAGAAGCAGAAGTCCTCATGACCATGAAGTCTTAGAGGATAAACTAATGAGAAGCAAAACAAACAGAGTTAGCAAGTTGGAGCGAGTTTGTTGTTTATTCTGTGGTACCAGATAGGGGACAGCCAACCTTGTCACATAGATGGATTTGTACTGTAAAAGTCCTTCCCGATGGGACTTAAAAGGTTAATGCAAGGCTATTTGTGAGTGGTTTTGAAGAGCGACTGGGTGATACAGATGCTAGAGTGGAATCTCCCACAGCCAGAAAAATAATCTTGAAAATCTTTTTAGCTCTTTTAGTCACATATTCATGGGAGAGTAGATTAATCAACATAAAAGCTGTATTCCTACAGTGTGGTATTTTTCAGAGAAAGTGTTTCTGAAACCGCCTAAAGAGGCAGAAGATGCAGAAGAAAAACTATGGAAACTAAACAAATGCGTCTATGGCCTTAATGATGCTTCCAGGGTGTGGTATTTCTCGGTGAGATCTGTTTTGCTCAAAATTGATTGTGTTCAACTAAAAGTTTTACTGGTACCATAAAGGGAAACTTTCAGGCGTCTTCATGATGCAAGTTGGTGATTTCTTATGGGGTGGTACTGCAGAATTTGAGAAATGGGTTAAGATTAAGCTTGGAGTGGAATTTAAGATTGGGAGTCAGCCTTGTGGGGCTTTTAAATATATTGGTTTAGATATTAAGCAGCGTAGGTCTGGAATAACTTTAAATCAACAATCCTATTTAGAGTGTGTTACGTCCGTCCCGCTTAATCATGCTTGGTCATCACAGAAAGATGACGATATATCTAAAGGGACGGAGCAATTGCGAAGCTTGATTGGTCAATTAAACGGTGCACTCAGACCAGACCTGATACTGGTTTTGATGTGTTGGAGTTAAGTCCTACAATGAAACACCCAAAAGTTGAGAATATTTTAAAGGCAAATAAAACATTTGAAAAATTGAAACTGAAGAAATGCATACTTAACTTCCCATATAAAAGCAAAATACTGCGGATGCTGGAAATCTGAAACAAAAACAAGAAATGCTGGATTCACTCAGCACTTAACTTCCCATCCTTAGGTGACCCAAAGAATATTGTCACACTCACGAGAAATGCAGTGATGAAAATGCAAAATTATATTGAAGAGTTATAAAAAATTAGAACAGTTTTAAAAAAGGGTAATTTTTTTGCCTAAAACCAGATGGAGAACACAGTCACATGACAAATGCCATCACCTGCACTAAAATACACATCCATGTCTGCTAAGAACTAAAACTCATTAATCCGTCTGCATTGAAATGAGACAGCTCATCACGCATGGATGTGAGCTATCCACAAAATGAGCTGAAAGAAAAACAATCACAAACTCTCCTTCTCCAGCGATACTTACCACAATAGAGTGTGAACAGCCTTTGTCTTATCAAAAAGGGCTACCCTCAGAAGCTATTGTGCAGCCCATTATGAACCAAAAGCCTAAATTAACATGGATGAACTTCATTCCAAGTTCAGAACATCAAGATCTTCAGTCTGGGATCTCCAGCCACAGAGAGAACATCGAAAGCCATCTTTAAATCCAGCACAAGGCTGAGAGAAAGAGAGAGGGAGAGATCCATTCCAGCTAAGAGAGTTGAACCCTGCTGAGATGAGTTGACAATCAACTGAAGCAGAGAGGTACTCCACCTAAGATACTAGCGCCATCTTCTAACTGAGGTGTTGACTGCCAGGAGACTTCAGGAGCCTAACAAGGGCAAGATGAGCAGCAAACAGGTCTACAACTTTAAAACTTACCTTCTAAGAGGATTCCACATGTTTTTCCTGAAAACGCAGACTTTTACACCTTGAACTCTTAACGCCTCTTATTCTTTACCTTCTATCTATCTTTCCTTAAGTGTGTATGAGAGAGTGAATGCATGCATGCATGGGTGGTGTTGTGAACATTTCAGGTGATTATTGTTTAATAAATGCTTAATCTTTTTTAAACTCCAGAGAAAACCTGTCACTATATGTTTATTTGACCAACAAAACACCGAGGTTGAAACAATAAGTTAAGCAAACCACTACCTGTGGTCAGTTGGGAGGTGATCAGTGGAAACCAGCCACGCCATTTCCCACCCATCTATAACAATATGAAACTCTAAAATAAAAGTAAAATACTGCAGATGCTGGAAATCTGAAATAAAAACAAGAAATGTTGAAATATTCAGCAGGTCTGGCAGCATCTGTGGAGAGAGAAGCAGAGTTAACGTTTCAGGTCAGTGACCCTTCTTCAGAACTGAACAATATGAAACTCATCATTTTTAGCGATGTTTCACATGCTAATCTTGCTGATGGGTATTCGAGTGCAGCCGATTTCATAATATTTTTGATGGGTGAAAATGGGAAATATTGTCCTATTGCTTGGGAAGCTAAGAAAATAAAAAGGTTTGTTAAAAGTACTTTAGCTGCAGAAATGTTGGCTCTTCTGGAGATAGTGGATATGGGGTTCTATTGTCAAATATTTTTAGATTTTTATTTAGAGATACAGCACTGAAACAGGCCCTTCGGCCCACCGAGTCTGTGCCGCCCATTAACCACCCATTTATACTAATCCTACACTAATCCCATATTCCTACCACATCCTCACCTGTTCCTATATTCCCCTACCACCTACCTATACTAGGGGTAATTTATAATGGCCAATTTACCTATCAACCTGCAAGTCTTTTGGCTGTGGGAGGAAACCGGAGCACCCGGAGGAAACCCACATAGACACAGGGAGAACTTGCAAACTCCACACAGGCAGTACCCAGAACTGAACCCGGGTCGCTAGAGCTGTGAGCCTGCGGTGCTAACCACTGCGCCACTGTGCCACCCCTGTACAAGGGGTATACTGAAGATAAGATACCCATTGAATGTTATGTGGATAATCGTTCCTTGTGGGATAATGTACACTCTACAAAAAGTGTAAGCGAAAAAAGGTTGTGGATTGACCTTGCTGGCTTAAAACAAATGCTGTAGAAAAAGGATATCGCCAAAATTAAATGGGTACATGCAAATCATCTATCTGATTGTCTTACAAAAAGAAATGCTGTACAAAGAAATTGTTCGGGGTCCTAGGGGAGGGGCGTCTCACAGTGTAATGCTTTGTACAGAAAACAGACTTTATTTTGATTTATTTTGAAATGCTTGTTTTATTTAAAGAAAAGAAGTGAATCTGCTAATTGTATTTAATAATATGCAGGTGGAGGGTATTAATTAGGGTCCTACTTGATTATATATAAGGAGACACTTACTGAAATTGGGTGAAGGTTTGAGTGGAGAGCTGCATGTTTGTAATCTTTTTTACTTTGTAAAAGTAAGTGCAAGACTGAGCAAAGATTGGCTCCAGCATCATCCTTCAATAACAAGCTTTCTGGAGTATAACAGACACTTACTGTAGAAACACATTTAATGTTCAATAATTTCTTAAAAAAAAAACCTTACCCTTTATATCTATGCTCATATGGAAAAACATAATACAGGTTAGGAGGATTTTTTTATTGAATGCATTTGTTAGTACGTGAATGTCCAACCACAAACAATGGTGGAAGCAGGATCCATGATGATTTTGGAAAGTGGAAAATGGCTTGGAAAAAGAAAGTTTCAAAAGTTATGGGGAAAGGGCAAGGGAATAAGACTAAGTAGATAGGCCTTTGAGTCCTGGCACAGGCATGATGGGTTGAATGGCCTTTTGTGCTGTAAAATTCTATGGCTCAATAAAAAGTCTCTCATAATCCAACTAATTAATCCATAAGACTATATTATTGCTCCATGGAACCTAGAACATGAGGATGCAATTCAGACTTTTGAGCCTGTTCCACCATTCAATTAGATCATGGCAACCCTGTACCTCAACTTCTGCTTTTTCTCCATATTCCTTGATGTACTTACCCAACAAAAAATCTGTTGATCTGTGTTGAAAACAACAAAACAGTAGTTTTATGGTCACCATTAGAGATCCTAGCTTTTTCACAGAATCATAGAAAGTTTATGGCACAGAAAGAGGCCACTTGGCCCATCGTGTCTGTGCTGGCTGAAAAACGAGCCATCCGGCCTAATCCCACCTTCCAGCATTTTTTCCGTAGTCCTGCATGTTACGGCACTTGAGGTGCATATCCAGACACCTTTTAAATGAGTTGAGGGTTACTGCCTCTACTAGCCTCTTGGACAGTGAGTTCCAGATACCCACCACCCTCTGGGTGAAAAATTTTGTCCTCATCTCCCCTCTAATCTTTCTATCAATCACTTTAAATCTATGCCCCTTAGTCACTGACCTCTCTGCTAAGGTAAATAGGCCCTTCACCTCCACTCTATCCAGGCCCCTCACAATTTCGTATATTTCAATCAAATCTCCCCTCAGCCTTCTCTGTTCCAAGGAGAACAACCCCAGCCTATTTAATCTTTCCTCATAGCTGCATTTTCCAGTCCCAACAACATCCTCATAAATCTCCTCTGTACCCTCTCTAGTGCAATTGCATCCTTTCTGTAATGAGGTGGCCAGAACTGCACACAGTACTCAGGTTGTGGCCTAACCAATGAGTTATACCGTTCCATGATAACCTCCCTGCTCTTATGCTTTATACTCGGCTAATAAAGGAAAGGATTCCATATGCCTTCTTAATCCCCTTATCGACCTGTCCTGCTACCTTCAGGGATCTGTGTACATTCACTCCAAGGTTCTCACTTCCTCTACACTTCTCAGTATTTTCCCATTAATCGTGTATTCCTTTGCCTTGTTGACCTCCCCAAATGCATCACCTCACACTTCTATGGGTTAAATTCCATTTGCCACTTTTCTGCCTACCTGACCAGTCATCGATATCTTCCTGCAGCCTACAGCTATCCTCCTCACTATCAACCACACGGCCAGTTTTGTGTTACCTGCAAACTTCTTGATCATTCCTCCTACATTTAGTGAAAATCTTTAATATATTCCACATAAAGCAGGGGACCCAGTACTGAGCCCTGCGGAATGCCACTGGAAACAGCCCTCCAGTCGCAAAAACACCCGTCAACAATTGCCCTTTGTTTCCTGCCACTGAGCCAATTTTGTATCCAGCTTGCTAAATATCCCTTGATCCCATGGGCTTTTTTTTCCTAACTAGTCTGCCATGTGGGACCTTGTCAAAAGCCTTGCTAAAATCCATGTAGACCACATCAACTGCACTAGGCTCATCAATCCACCTTACTATTTCTTCAAAAAATTCAATCAATTTAGTCAGACAAGATCGTCCCTTAACAAATCCATGCTGACTATCCTTAATTAATCTCTGCCCTTCTAAGTGATAGTTTATCCTGTCTCTCAGAATTGATTCCAATTATTTGCCCACTATTGAGGTTAGACTGACTGGTCTGTAATTATTCGGTCTATCCCTCACTCCCTTTCTAAACAATGGTGCAATGTTAGCAGTTCTCCAATCCCTCGGCACCACACATGTATCCAGTGAGGACTGGAAAATGATGGTTAAACCTTCTGTTATTTCCTCTCTGGCTTCTTTTAACAGCCTAGAGTATATTTCATCTGGCCCTGGTGACTTATCAACTTTAAAGGAAGTTAATCCCATTAATACGTCATCTGTCCCTATGTTTTATCATATCAAATACTTAACACCCCTTTCCCTTAACTACAATATCTGCATCACCTCCCTCTTTTGTGAAGACAGATGCAAATTACAGAATCCTAGATTGTTGCAGTGCAGAAGGAGGCCATTTGGCCCATCGTGTTCCACCTTCTCTCCGAAAGAGCAATTCACTCAGTTCCATTCCCCTGCCTTCTCCCCGTAACCCTACACATTCTTCCTTTTCAGATAACAGTCTAATTACCTTTTGAATGCTTCAATTGAACCTGCCTCCACCACACTCTCAGGCAGAGCATTAACAACTTGCTGCGTGACAAAGTTTTCCTCATGTCACTTTTGCTTCTCTTACCGATTAGTTTAAATCTGTGCCCTCTCATTCTCGATCCTTTCACAAGTGGGAACAGTTTCTCTCTATCTATTTTGTCCCCTCATGATTTTGAATACTTCTATCAAATCACCTCTTAGCCTTCTCTTCTCCAAGGGAAACAGTCCTAACTTCTCCAATCTATCTTCATAACTGAAGTTCTCATCCCTGGAACCATTCTCGTGAATTTTTTCTGTACTCTCGCCAATGGCTTCATGTCTTTCCTAAAGTGTGGCACCCAGAACTGGACGCAATACTCCAGCTGAGGCCGAACTAGTGTCTTATACAAGTTCAACATAACTTCCTTGCTCTTATATTCTATGCCCCTATTAATAAAGCCGAGGATACTGTATGCTTTATTAACCTCTCTCTCAACCTGTTCTGCCACTTTCAATGACTTAGGCACATATACACCCAGGTTCCTCTGCTCCTGCACCCCCTTTAGAATTGTATCCTTTATTCTATATTGTCTCTTCATGTCCTTCCTACCAAAATGAATCACTTCACATTTCTCTGCATTGAACTTCATCTGCCACCTGCCTGCCCATTCTACCAACTAGTCTTTGTCCTTTTGGAGTTCTACACTATCCTCCTCATAGTTCACAATGCCTCTAAGTTTTGTATCATCTGCAAACTTTGAAATTGTGCCCTGCACCCCAAGGTCTAGGTCATTAATATATATCAGGAAAAGCAAGGGTCCCAACACTGACCCCTGGGGAACTCCACTACAAACCTTCCTCCAGCCTGAAAAACATCCATTAACCACTACTCTTTGTTTCCTGTCACTCAGCCAATTTCATATCCATGTTGCTACTGTTCCTTTTATTCCATGAGCTATAACTTTGCTCACAAGTCTGTTGTGTGGCACTGTATCAAATGCCTTTTGAATGTCCATGTACACCACTTGAACAGCATTGCCCTCATCAACCCTCTCTGTTACCTTCTCAAAAAACTCCAGAAAATTAGTTAAATATGATTTTCCCTCAAGAAATCCATGCTGGCTTTCCTTGATTGTCAATGTGACTATTAATTTTGCCCCAAATTATTTTTTATAGAAATGTTCTCACCGCCAAAGTTAAACTGACTGGCCTATAATTGCTAGCTTTATCTTTCTACTCTTTTTTTGAACAAGGACACAACGTTTGCAATTTTCCAGTCCTCTGGTACCATTCCCGTGTCTAAGGAAGACTGAAAAATTCTGGCCAGTGCCTCCGTGACTTCCACTTCACTTCCCTCAGTATCCTTGGATGCATCTCATCCAGTCCTGGTGCTTTATCCACTTTAAGTAAAGACAGCCTATCTAATACGTCCTATTTATCAATTTTAAACCCATCTAGTGTCTGAATTAAATCCTCTTCCACCAGGCTTGCATCTTGTTCCTTGGTAAAGACAGATGCAAAGTATTCATTTAATACCTCAGATATGCTCTCTCCCTTATATAGATCCCCTTTATGGTCCCTAATCAGCCTCACTCCTCCTTTTACCACTCTTTTGCTATTTATATGTCTATAGAAAACTTTGGGATTCCCTCTAATGTTAGCTGCCAGTTTCTTTTCATGCTCTCTCTTTGCTTCTCTTATTTGCTTTTTCACTTCCCTTCTGGACCTTCTATATTCAGCCTGGTTCACAATTGTATTTTCTACCTGGCATCTGTCATAAGCACACTTTTTCTTTTTTACTTTAATCTCTACCTCTTTTGTCATCCAGTTGTTTGCCCTATCTTTCTCCTTGCAACATACCTTGATTGTGCCTGAACTATCTCTTCTTTGAAGGTAGCCCATCGTTCAGCTAATGTTTTTCCTGCTAATCTTTGACTCCAATTTATTGACCCCAACTCCATTCTTTAGCCCATTGAAGTTGGCTTTCCCCCCAGTTAATTATTCTTACTCTGGATTGTTCTTTGTCCTTTTCCATAGTCAGCCTTGGTAAACCTTATGATACAATGATCACTGTCCCCCAAAATAAAAGTATTCATTAAGAACAAACCAACATCTTCCACCCCTACACATAGGTTACCTTTTCAGTCTTTTATGGGCTCAGATTTCAGATATTATTCAATTAATTGATTTTAAATTTTCACAGCTGCTGTTGTGGGATTTGAAGTCACATCTCCAGATCATTCATCCAGACCTCTACATTACTAATCTAGTAACATAACCATTATGCTACCGCACCCAAAATGCTTCTGGTTGTCAAATTTTCAGGAGAGGCATGAATAAGGAAGACATGCATTTATATAGAATCATAAATTAGTTACAGCATAGAAGGAGGTCATTTGGCCTGTTGTTTGGGCCGGCTCTCTGCAAGAGCAACCCAGCTAGTCCCAATGCCCTGCCCTTTCCCCTTAGCCCTGTAAATGTTTTCTTCTTCAGATAATTAGCCAATTCCCTTTTGAAAGCCTCAACTGAATCTGTCTTCACCACACTCTCAGGCAGCGTATTCTAGATCCTAACCATTCATTACATTAAAAAAAAGTTTTCCCTCATGTCACTGTTTCTGCTTTTTGCCAATCACCTTAAATTCTTGATCCTTCTGCCAATGGGAACAGTTTCTCCCTATCTACTCTCTCCAGACCTCATGATTTTGAACACCTCTGTCAAATTTTAATCTTCTCTTTCAGGAGAGCTGTCCCAGCTTCTTCAATCTATCCACGTAACGGAAGTTCCTCATCCCTGGAACCATGCTTGTAAATCTTTTCTGCACCCTGTCTAATGCCTTGACATCCTTCTGAAAGTGTGCTGCTTAGAACTGGCTGAACCAGTGTTTTATAAAGGTTCATCATAAATGCCTTGTTTTTGTACTCTATGCCTCTATTTATAAAGCCCAGGATCCCATATGCTTTATTAACCACTTTCTCAACTTGTCCTGCCACATTCAATTATATGTGCACATTTACCCCCAGTTCCTGCTACTCGTGCACTGCCTTTAGAATTGTATCCTGTATTTATATATTGCCTTTCCTCATTCTTTCAAACAAAATTAATCACTTCACACTTATCTGCAGTAAATTTCATCTGCCGTGTGTCTGCTCGTTCCACCAGCCTGTCTAAGTCCTCTTGAAGTTTATCACTACCCTCCTCACAGTTCACAATATTTCTGTCTTGTCCTATCCACAAATTTTGAAATTGTGCCCTGCATACCCAAGTCTTGATCATTAATATAGATCAGTAAAAGCAGTAGTCCTAACACTGACCCTTGGAGAACCTCACTATATACCTTCCTCCTATCTGAAAAACAACCATTCATCACTACTCTCTGTTTCCTGTCACTCAGCCAACTTTGTATCCATGTTGCTAATGTCTCTTTTATTCCATGGGCTTTAACTTTGCTGACAAGTCTGTTTTGTGGCACTTCATCAAGCGCCTTTTGAAAGTCCATATACAATACATCAACCACATTACCCTTATCAACCCTCACTGTTATCTCATCAAAAATCTCAACAAGTTAGTTAAACACGATTTGCCCTTAACAAATCCATGTTGGCTTTCCTTAATTTATCCACATTTGTCCAAATGACTGTTCATTTTGTCCCAAATTATTGTTTCTAAAAGCTTTCCTACCACTGAGATTAAACTGACTGGCTGTAGTTGCTGGGCTTATCTTTACACCCTTTTTAAAATAAGGGTGTAGCATTTGCAATACTCCAGTCCTCCGGCACCTCTCCTGTACCTAAGGAAGTTTGGAAGATTATGGCCAGTGCCTCTACAATTTCCATCCTTACTTCCCTCAGTATCGTCAGATGCATCTCATCCAGTCCTGGTGACTTAGCAACTTTAAGTACAGTCAACCTAACTAATTCCTCCTCTTTATCAATTTTTAGCCCATCCAGTGTCTCAACTACCTCTGGTTTACCAAGGAAGAAGATACTGCTCAATTCATAGTGAAACACAGATACGAAGTACTCATATAGTACCTTAGTCATGCCCTCTGCCTCCATACATAAATTCTATTTTTGGTCCCTAATTGGCCCCACCCTCCTTTTACCACCCTTTTACTATTTATATGCCTATCGAAGACTTTTGGATTCCCTTTTATGTTAGCTGCCAGTGTCTTCTCATACTCTCTCTTTGCTTCTCATTTCTTTTCTCACTTCCCCTCTAAACTTTCTATATTCAGCCTGGTTCTCAATTGTATTACCCAGTTGACATTAGTCATATGTGCCTTTTTCTGCTTCATCTTACTTTCTATTTTGTCATCCAGAAGGCTCTGACTTTGTGTGTACTACCTTTCCCTCTCATGGAAATGTACCTTGACTGTACTTGAACTATTTTTAAAGGCAGCCCACTGTTCCATTATAGTTTTGCCTGCCAATCTGGCCCAGTCTATATTAGTATAATTAAAGTACCCCATTATAACTACTCTATAATTGCTGCACCTCTCTGTAATTTCCTTGCAAATTTATTCCTCTATATCTTTCCCACTAGTTGGCAGCTTATAGAATACACCAAGTAGTGTAATGGTAACTATATTGTTTCTTAGTGCTAACCAAATACATTCTGTCCTTGATCCCTCTAGGAAATCTTCTCTCTCTCCAGAATTGCAATGTTTTCCTTAATCAATAATGTTATTCCTTTTCCTTTCTTTTTTTTCTATCTTTCCTGAACATCTTGTATCCAGGAATACTTGGTACCCAGTCCTGCCCTTTTTTGAGCCATGTCTCCATTAAAACCACGACATCATACTCCATGTGGCTATCTGCGCCTACAGCTCACTAACCTTATTTACCACACTCCGTGCATTCACATACATGCATAGTAAATCTAATTTAGACCTTATTACATTCTCTCTCACTCTGACCCCACCTAATACTTTACTATTTCCTACTCTAGTGCCATCTATCTCTCCCAAATTCTTTGTGCACCTTGTTTTTCCTCTCTAATATTACCTCCTTCTTCCCACATCCCTACCAATTAACTCTTTCCCAATACCACCAGCAAATAACCCCACAATGTCCCGGCTGTTGTGAGACAACTTAATCACCACACGAGGAGACTTGGGAACAGGTTCGACTGTTTATTCAAGCATATGCAGGGATAGCCTATCTCGGGCAGTCTGAGCTAGCACTCTAATTTTACACTCAAAGTTGTAAGTTTATGTACATTCTTGCGTCGCCTTATGATTACACAGTTTTATTCTTATCAGTGCTCAGCAGATGTCTCTGTTCTTAGTCTTGTTTCACATTAACCAGGCATTGTTGTGTGACCTCCCACAACCTGCTGATTGTGCAGCCTAGACTGCATCCAGATTTCCAACACTCACTCCCTAACCTTACCACCATTCTAGCAGCTTGTTTGTCTTTTTCTCATACATTCTGCTGAGTTGTCTTTCTAATTCACATGCAATTTCTTCTTAACGCCTTCAGTCCCCAATTTTGGCCCTTGACCTAGCCCAAGATGGCCAATGAATCGGTTGGCCCTGTAGTAAGGGCTCATAAATAACCTGTCTAGCTCCCATATTCTCATGTCCCCATACTGATTGCCTTTTCTTGTGTTTCCTCTTGGCCCTGTACATATGAGAACTGACTCACATAATATGTGAAGTTTTCCTTTATGCCTTCCATGACCTGCAAGTTAACCCTCCCTTCATACCAATCAGTGATCAGTCTTGTATTAAAGTATGTCTTTCTTAATCAACCAAGAATTGTTTTGTGATGATTGCTAACCTTCTGCATTGACACAATTAATACATAGAAAAAGACTTTGTGTTAACCACCTTATCTCAATGCTGGTACTTTTTCAGGGATGTCTTATCTCACTACGAGACAAATCTATGCAAAAGCTGTGTTCACTGTCTGTTCTCAAGGTCTGACATTTTCACTGCAAATAAGCATTTAAAACTTGACATAATTGCCCAGAATCCCACTATCTTGACATCTTGTCTATACTGTGTCCTATTTCCTACGTTTTCTGACTTAATCATACTACAAAGAAGGATTCTAATAAATCTAAAGATTAGACTCTAAAATGGGACATTCTCTCCTTCCATGGATCATTGTCTGAGCATTAGTGCTATTACTACCCCATCTGTGGATGCTTATATCGTGATAGCAACATCCATGGATCCATGACCCAATCACATTGGTCACAAAAGCGTCATATTACATTCAGTACAATATCACGATACTTCCATCATGCATGAACTTAAAAGATTCTCCAGCTCTCTCTTTGCCTGTATCCATCTTGTAGATAATTCTTATTATTATTTTTCTAGCCCTTCAACTGTCTTTCTGAACTTTAATTTTACTCCCTCTGATCATTACCAATGTGTTTAATTTATCCTGATTATTGTAAAGTAATTTTCTCTATGGAGTGTGCGCCAATACCTTGATAATGTAAAATGTTGTCTGACTCTACTGGCCGCATTAACCATTTCATGCTATGCTGTTTGTCCAGTAGGTGAACATGTCTGAGACCCGTTCTTCAGTGTATTTCACCGTGCATTTTGCATGTTAATTGCTCTACATGTAACAAATCACATCTGCACACTTACACCGGTATCCCAATATCATGCCACACATTCTCGACTCTCAGGTGATCTTATCAAAAGATCAAAATGTGTGTGTGGGGGTGGGGGGGGGGGCAGTGGGGAGGGGTGAGGGCTGGTGGTGTCTGTCTGAGATCTCTGCTTACCTCCCCCGCATGGTCCCGATGTCTTGGGTAGTGGCCAGACTATCGAATGTAGCTCTCTTAAAAACTCATAGGCAAGGATACAAATATCTCCAAGAGAAAACTATCAAATTACCAGTCTTATCTACACTTTCCTGACTTTCACTGGAAAGCTCTAGGCTTCTTGGAAATTCTATACTATATGAATTTAACAGTTTGAATTCTAATATCACCATTGTTTATCCCCAGAATTCCTTTATTAGCTTTTGCATCAGCCAGATCTTTTGCCAGTTCCCGTTAATTATAATTCTATTTCATTCTGAGTCCTGGAGAACCTTTACAGTCCAATATTTATCATTATTTAAAACAGAAATCAAACATTCCCATTTGATTCCCGGCATTACTATATTTTGTTTGTTTTTTTCCCCCCTCTATTTATTTATTTAGAGATACAGCACTGAAACAGGCCCTTCGACCCACCGAGTCTGTGCCAACCATCAACCACCCATTTATACTAATTCTACACTATCTTAGATGACACTTTAATTTCTTAAAATTAACTTGCTAAATTACAGTGGATTTTCAACATCTCAAATTATTCCAAAATCAAATAACTGTGTTGCTGGAGTGACAGGTTTTTATTAATGTTCCATTTAATATCTCCCCAAAGAAATTTTGTTTTTTATACTTAGGAGCCACCTAGACTGTTTTTTTTTAGTTTTCTAAAAATTTGATTATTTCCCTAAATGTCAAATAAATTCCCCTTTGAGTGCTTTAAATAACCACACATATTAATTTAATTTTGTTTATCGATTCCAATTTCTTATGCCCAGATTTGGTGGTATTGCATGTTTTTTTTACATTAAAGACAGAAATGCTTGCAACTATCTCTCCTTCCCAAGCACTTTGTCTCTTGATGCTGTGACATTTGTTGTCTGCAGTTATGTTCTTGAAGCTGCTGGATCTCTTGCTGTGGCTTCAGTTCTCATGTGGCCTTGGAACCTACCGTCACCTGCTTAAAAAAACACAAAGAATCCATTGTGCCCAAAGCCCAATGGGTTAATTTTACTCTCAGCGATGCAAAAATTTTGTGGTGGATTAAATAAAAAAAAACAACAGCTGCAGCGGGGTTAATTTCTTTGCTTGTCTCCAACGGGGTGGAGCAAAACATTCTCAGCTGCGTCACTTTACGTAATGTTTTTTTCCCGATCGAAAAGAACTAAACTCCAGTTTAAACTGTTTTTTCCCGTATTTTGATATCCTTAGCATTTTAAAACAACAAAATAATTAGTAACATTATCAACTTCAAAGGAAAACCATCTCCATTAGGGAAGACAGCAATTTAGATTAAACTCCGATTGTTTCCAAACTTTTAGCATCTTTGGTAAGAGGTTTCTAATCCAAGGATTTTTTTTTTTGATACAACCAAGATGATTAAAAATTCTGGTTCATGGCAATAGACATTTACAATTCAAAACTGCCAATGTTATATGAGTGAGCTTTATATCCGGAATTAAAGCCTCCCTCAAAACTTGACATAATATACTTGGAATTCATTGCAGCTACAAATGAAATTCCAGTTTTCTCAACTTAACAAATTAGTTAACCTTAATAGTATAAACTTAATTCAGACTTACTAACTTATAATACTTATTAACGACACACAGAACAGAATAACACGTGCCTTTTTTAAAGAAAAGATAAATTAGGTCATTTGTCTTGTTCTTTCTTTGGGTGCCTTTTTAAATGACTGTAATAAATCCAAAAAGTAAAGAAAAAGTTACTTAACATTCTTCCAACAAAAGATTTAACACCAGCTTCTTGCAAAAACTTGAATCTTTCCCATATCTCCTTTGCTTATCCTTCTCTCCCTTAAAACAATATCCAATTTCTGACATTTGCTACATAAAAACAGTGAGTAAGACATGTCTTTAATTTAAACTGCAAAATACGGCAATAGCAGATTTTAAAATTTGGTCCAATTAAAACAAAGTGTTTTAAACTTCAAATTAGACTTCTGCCAGGCATCTTCAGACATTCAAGGCTGAAGCTTATCTCTTACAGAAGTGTTCATTGCCTTTTCAGAGTTGCAAAACCAACTTTTAAAATAAAAATAAAAACTCTAATTTAAAATATAATTCAATTTTATATCCCATTCCTGGGTGCACAATCTTAAATTGAAATGAACACACTCAACAATCACTTTCCCACTCATTCAATTCCAAACAATTTAGAAAAATTGATTCCTGTAATGGGTTATTGTTACGACCAAGTGAGAAAGGTGTCTGGGGTTCCCTCTCAGCCTTCACCTGGTCTTACTGTAACTGGGTTTAATTTTAAACACACTGTGTTTTTAGCTGCCCCTTGGTGAATCCTTCTTTACCGCTTTCCAATTATAATGTAAAGAAACCAGCACAAACAGGCTTTCTTAGTTTTAAAGAAGAAAAGTTGAAATTTATTAAACATAAGCTTAACTCTAATTTGGTTAATGTCTACAGATACACAATGCGTCCACACTAGCATGCATACGTGATACACACATGCAAATAGAGACAGAAAAGAGCAGAAGAAAAAATAAAGTGGTAAAGTTTAAGGCAATATCTGAAGAGCTTTTGTTATGGTTCTTCAAGCTCACTGGAGAGTCCCTGATTGTAGGTAGATCTTGCTTTTCATTGGGTCAGTATTATTCTTAAACCTTGTTTGCTGTAGGAGCATTTTATCTCTTGGGGTTCATGTGTCTTCAGTGGATTCAGAGGCTTGTGAGAAAGAGTTGGGAACAGACAGGAGAGATCTTCTCAGTCCAGGAGCAAACAGACACTCTCAGTTCAAACTGTTTGTACAATTCAGAAAACCCCAAGTTGCCAAGCAGTTTAGTTATGTGACTAACTGGTCTGGCCACTTCTTGGATTGTATCACCTTAGCAGTCTCTGCAATGCTCCTGTTACACACAATACCTGGTGATCAACGTCCATTGTAGATTGAATGTGTCAGGGAATGGTCCTTTGTCCTTTCAATCACCGTCTATTAATATGCAAATGTCTTTTCCAGCCACTGCTGATCTGTTTAACAAGTCCTTTCTTCACTCCAGTAACTGTTTAAAATCAATGTGCATGACAAAATTAATGTGTCTCATTCTTGGCAGGTGGGGGCCTAGCATGACAGTTATGAATTTAAAGTACCAAAAATCTGTGTTAAATTCCCAGTTCCGATATACACGTGTAAAAATAGAACAAGTAACAGACTCATGCTTTCAACATTAAGGCCAGACAACAAAGTGTTAATGACTGTCAGCTCCACTGCACACAGCTGCACAGACAAATGGAAGCTTTCAAGATTCATGCAGACTCGAACAAAGACACAGTGACTTGCTTTTACTCACTTGAAATTTCACTAAAAACATAGTCTTTTTATGTTGCTGTGCCATAAACTTAGTCATGGAGCCCTCAGTCCCCAGTCAATGTCCATGGCGTTCTCAACCTTTTTCTCTCCCATTTTATTTTGTTCCTGCTTTGTTTATGTCACCCTGCGCACTTCTCTGACTAGCGCAGCTTCACTCCACTCTTTAACTAGCTACTTAACGCCACCCTGTGAGGTCTTAGTTTCCTGAACAGCGCAGCTTCACATCTAAACTGTAAGTGGTCTGACCTTTCTGCACGGCTTTGGACTTACTGTCTCGCCAGTGCGATTCCGCCTCCTTACTTGGTGCCTCCTGTCCTGAGTCCTCCTTTAGATTCTTTGAAGACTCGACCAGACCTTCACTCGGGTAGGCTTACTGCCCTAACTATGGGTGGTAAGTAAATATACTCACCCACTTCAGAGCGTCTCCCATGGTCCGGTGCAAGTATCCTGTCGACTACGCCAAATTGTTGTGGGACAACTCAATCACCACACGAGGAGACTCAGGAACAGGTTCGATCGTTTATTCAAGCGTACGCAGGGAGAGACTATCTCAGGCAGTCCGAGCGAGCACTCTAATTTTACACTCAAAGTTGTAAGTTTATATACATTCTTTGTCACGTAGCCTTATGATTACACAGTTTTATTCTTATCAGTGCTCAGCAGATGTCTCTGGTCTTAGTCTTGTTTCACATTAACGAGGCATTGTTGTGTGAGCTCCCTCAACTTGCTGATTGTGCAGCCGAGACCACATCCCGGTTTCCAACACTCACTCCTTAATCTTGCCACCTCCTAGCAGTTTGTTTGTCTTTTTCTCATACATTCTGCTGAGTTGCCTTTCTAAATCACATGTTATTTCTTCTTCACCCCTTCACCGGCTCTGTTCATGTGCAGCCCGTCCAACCTGTGTAGATCCCGTTTCCCCCAGAACCAGTCCCAATGTCCCAGGAGTCTAAAGTCCTCCTTCTTGCACCATCTCTCCAGCCATGTATTCATCTACTCTGTCCTATTTCAGTACTCACTAGTGCGTGGTACTGTGAGTAATCCAGAGATTACTACCTTTGAAGGCCCGCTTGCTAGTTTCTTTCCTAGCTCCTTAAAATCTGCCTGCAGGACCTCAGCCCTCTTTCTACCCATGTCATTGATAGAAAGCACCTTTTCACAACAGGACATCCCAGAGCTCTTTACAGTCAATGAGATACTTCTGAAGTGTAGTCACTGTTGTATTGTAGGAAATGTGGCAGCTAATTTGCACACAGTAAGCTCCCACAAACAACATTGTGATAATGACCAGATAATCTGTTTTTGTGACATTGAATGAGGGATAGATATTAGCCAGGACACTGGGGATACTCTCCTGCTCATTCATGGGATGTGGGGGTTGCTGGCAAGACATTTACTACCCACCCTTAACTGCCCTTGAAAATGTGATGGTGAGCTCTTTTCTTGACAACTGAGTGGGTTGCTAGGCTATTTCAAAGTCAACCACATTGCTGTGGGTATGGAGTCACATATAGGCCAGAGCGGATAAGGACGGCATATTTCCTTCCTTAAAGTCAACATGATTTTATGAAAGGGAAATTATGTTTGACTAATTTACTGGAGTTCTCTGAGGAAGTAATAAACAATGTTGATAAAGGGGAACCTATGGTTGTGCTACACTTAGATTTCCAGAAGGCATTTGACAAGGTGCCATATCCAAAGGTTACTGAGCAAAATAAGAGCTCATGGTGTTGGGGGTAACATATTAGCATGGATAGAGGATTGGTTAGCTAACAGGAAACAGAGAGTAGGCATAAATGGGTCATTTTCAGGTTGGCAAGATGTGGAGTGGAGTGCCACAGGGATGTGTTGGGTCCTCAACTATTTACAATTTATATCAATGACTTGGATGAAGGGACTGAAGGTATGGTTGCTAAATTTGCTAATGACACAAAGATAGGTAGGAAAGTAACTTGTGAAGAGGACATAAGGAATCTGCAAAGGGATATAGATAGGTTAAGTGTATAGGCAAAAATTTGGCAGATGGAGTATAATGTGGGAAAATGTGACTTTATCCACTTTGGCTGGAAGAATAGTAAAGTAGCATATTATTTAAATGGCAAGAGATATTGCAGAACTCTGAGGTACAGAGGGATCTGGGTGTCCTGGTACATGAATCACAAAAGGCTGGTATGCAGACACAGCAAGTGATTAGGAAGGCAAATGGAATGTTGTTGTTTATTTCAGGGGAATGGAATATAAAGTAGGGACGTTTTGCTACAGTTGTACAGGGTATTGGTGAGGCCACATCTGGAGTACGGTGTATGGTATTGGTCTCCTTATTTAAGAAAGGATATAAATACATTAGAGGCAGTTCAGGGAAGGTTCACTCGACTGATACCTGAGATTGGGTGGTGGGGGGGTGGGGGGGGGGGGGTGGTGGTTATCTTATGAAGAAAAGTTGGACAGGTTTTGTCTGTATCTATTGGAGTTTAGAGGAATGAGAGGTGATCTTATTGAAACATATAAGATCCTGAGGGGACTTGACAGAGTGGATGCTGAGAGGATGTTTCCCCTGTGGGAGAGATTAGAACTGGGGGACAGAGTTTAAAAATAAGGGTTTGCCCATTTAAGGTGGAGATGAGGAGAAATCTTTTCACTGAGAGGGTTGTGTGTCTTTGAAACTCACTTCCTCAGAGAGCGGTGGAGGCAGGGTCATTGAATATTTTTAAGGCAGGGATAGATAAATTCTTGACTAACAATGGTCAAAGGGTATTGGGGTTGGCAGGAAAGTGGAGTTGAGGCTACAATCAAATCAGCCATGATCTTATTTAAAGGTGGAACAGACTCAAAGGGGCCGAATGGCCTACTCCTGCTCCTAATTTGTATGTTCGTAAAGGACAGTAGTGAGCCAGTTTTTATTTCTCGACAATCTACTAGTTATGTGATCAGGGGTGAGATGTTTTAGTTACATGGAGAAACTGGAGAAGCTGAATTGTTCTGACAGCTGAGGTAGTTAAGGGGAGATTTAATAGAGGTGTTCAAATTGTGAGTGTTTTTCATCTCAGGCTTATTTAATCAACTGAATTTACATTTTCCTGCTGCTGTGGTGGGATTTAAACGCAGGTCTCCAAATCATTGTTCGAGTAACATAATCATTGTGCTATCATTTCTAGAATCTACCCAGTGCCTTCTGGTGGAAGGTCCATGTATGTCAACATTAGGAAAAGGACAGGATCAGAGTCAGTTGTGATGAAATTCCCCCCCCACCCCACCACCCCCACCCCCCCCCCCCCACCCCCACCCACCCCGGTTGAATGTCCTACCAGAAAGAATGGTGGAAGCAGAACGTTACTAGTGGTGTAAAGCAAGGATCTGTTTTGGGGCCACTGCTGTTTGTCATTTTTATAAATGACCTGGATGAGGGTGTAGAAGGGTGGGTTAGTAAATTTGCGGATGACACGAAGGTCGGTGGTGTTGTGGATAGTGCCGAAGGATGTTGTAGGTTACAGAGGGACATAGATAGGCTGCAGAGCTGGGCTGAGAGATGGAAAATGGAGTTTAATGCGGAAAAGTGTGAGGTGATTCACCTTGGAAGGAGTAACAGGAATGCAGAGTACTGGGCTAATGGGAAGATTCTTGGTAGTGTAGATGAGCAGAGAGATCTTGGTGTCCAGGTACATAAATCCCTGAAAGTTGCCATCCAGGCTAATAGGGCTGTTAAGAAGGCATATGGTGTGTTAGCTTTTATTAGTAGGGGGATCGAGTTTCGGAGCCGCGAGGTCATGCTGCAGCTGTACAAAACTCTGGTGCGGCTGCACCTGGAGTATTGCGTGCAATTCCGGTCACTGCATTATAGGAAGGATGTGGAAGCTTTGGAAAGGGTGCAGAGGAGATTTACTAGGATGTTGCCTGGTATGGAGGGAAGGTCTTACGAGGAAAGGCTGAGGGACTTGAAGTTGTTTTTGTTAGAGAGAAGGAGGAGGAGAGGTGACTTAATAGAGACATATAAGATAATCAGAGGATTAGATAGGGTGGATAGCGAGAGTCTTTTTCCTCGGATGGTGATGGCAAACACGAGGGGACATAGCTTTAAGTTGAGGGGTGATAGATATAGGACAGATGTCAGAGATAGTTTCTTTACTCAGAGAGTAGTTGGGGCGTGGAACGCCCTGCCTGCAACAGTAGTAGACTCGCCAACTTTAAGGGCATTTAAGTGGTCATTGGATAGACATATGGATGAAAATGGAATAGTGTAGGTCAGATGGTTTCACAGGTCGGCGCAACATCGAGGGCCGAAGGGCCTGTACTGCGCTGTAATGTTCTAATTAAGTGTCAGCCTTGGCTCAGTGGGTCAGACTCCCATCCCTGCGTCAGTATGTTGGGGGTTCAGTCCTTCATGAGATGTAAGCATGTAATCTCGGCCGACACTCCCAGAACTGCACTGTCGGAGGGGGCAGTACTGAGGGACTGCTGCACTGTCAGAGGGACAGTACTGATGGAGTGCTGCACTGTCAGAGAGACAGTACTGATGGACTGCTGCACTGTCAGAGGGACAGTACTGATGGAGTGCTGCATTGTCAGAGAGACAGTACTGATGGACTGTTGCACTGTCGGAGGGGCAGTACTGAGGGAGTGCTGCACTGGTGCTGTCTTTCAGGCAAAAGATCCAATGGCATTCTTTTATAGAAGAGCCCTCCTGGTGTCTTCATCAACATTTATCTTACAACCAACAGCAGTAAAACTCATTACTGTTTGTGGGTATTTGCTGTGTGCAAGTTGTGTTTTCTACATTATTGCAGCGACTCCACTTCAAAAGTACTTCATTGGTTGTAAAGCACTTTAGAAGGTGCTGAGGATGAGAGAGGCACTACATAAATGCTGGTTGTTTCTTGTTCCCTTGTAGCTTTAAAAGGGAAATGGATAAATCTTTGATAATTTAATACAATTAAAGGGTGGTAAAGGATAAAGGACTCGGAATGAGACTGAGTGGACTGCTGTCTCCAAGAGCTAGCACAGCATGTTGGGCTGAACAGCCTCCTTGTATGCTTCACAATTCTATTGTCTAAGTTTATCTGCTATGATACCAGGGACGTGTGCAGAGATTGCAGAAATTGGAATTGTTCTCCTTAAAGCAGAGAAGATACAGGGGAGATTTAATAGAGATATCCAGAATAATGAAGGGTTTTGATCGAGGAGAGAGGGAGAAACTGTTTCCGGTGGCAGGAGAGTCAGTAACCAGAGGACACAGATTAAGATATAAGAAACAGCGGGGAAATGAGAGTTTTTCCCCTGCAATGATTTGTGATCTGGATTGCACTTCCCGAGGGCGGTGGAAGCAGATTCAGTAATAACTTTCAAAAGGGAATCGGATAAATACTGGAAGGACACACTTGCAGGGCTATGGGGGGAAACGCAGGGGCAGTGGGATTAATTGGATAACTCATTCAAAGAGCCAGCACAGCCAGGATGGGCTGAAAGGCCTCCTCTGCAGTAAGATTCTGATATAAAACTGTACATCAGTGGGAGAATTCATCCGAAATGTGGAATGTAGGGAGATTGGAAGGGGTTAAAGATTTGTTCTTCTCTTTCTGGGCTGCGCAAGTGCAGTTTGCTGGGAATGTGGCTATCACTGTGCGGATGGAGATGTGGAGCTGTTACTGAGACTGGATCCATTGTCTGCAGCTCGGGTCTGGGTGGGGGGGTGGGAGGGGGATGAAAGGAGAGGAAAACCCCCAGGAGGAGCAGAAGAGCATTGGGAGGGCAGAGCCAGTGCACAGCATGATCCCAGGGAATCCCCACCGCAGCCGGGCAGGTTGCTGAGTTCTAACCATGGTGCAGAAACCCAAGAGAAATGGGGAGGCTGGGGCTGGGCCGGGGGAGAAGAGGCTGAAGGTGGGCTTCGTGGGGATCGATGGAGGGACCGAGGGGGCAATCAGCGCCGGGGCGGACTCCTCCTGCACCCGGGACGGGGCTCTGCTCATAGCCGGCACAGAAGGCAGCAAACGCGGCAGCATCTTGGGCAAGCCCCGCTCCGGGGTGGGCAAACGCCCGAAAAGGAACGCGTTTTACAGAAAACTGCAGAACTTTATGTACAATGTGCTGGAGAGACCTCGGGGATGGGCGTTCATCTACCATGCATATGTGTGAGTAAAGAGCACATTGTACCTCGCTGTGGGTGGGGGGTGTGTGGGTGGTGGTGGTGGGGGGGAATCTACCAGCTTTGCCCTCTGTCGCAGTGTGGGATTTTCACATAGCATTGAGTCATTTACAAATTTTAACTCCAGCAGAAGATTGATTGTCAGCTGCTCAATTATTTATTTTATCATCCCATGTTTTCCTGTAATTCCTCTGTGTATGTCTTTTGCAATTTTCAAGTGGTTTTTTTTTGTTGTTGCTCAGTTTTATTTTGTGTTGGAGCTGCCTGGATTAAAACTGGAAGAATCAGCAAAAATAATTCGATCGATGGGCAGGAGAGAGGGAGAAAGGAGGGAATAAACTCCTGGAGAAGCAGATGAGGATCAGGACTGATCACATAACTTGTGTAAAATAACTCGAATGAACATTGAGCATCTTTTATAGATTTTAATTTAAATGTAATTGATTAAATTCATAGAATTAATTCCAATTGTTCGGTGATGCCTTTGACGGAGTTCAAATCAGTGGAAAAGGGTATTTTTAAAATTAAAGTACAATTGTTTGACTGGGTTTCAGTCTAACCATATTGCAGTGACCTTGACTCTTAAGACTGATTGCTGCGTGGTGAGACAGGAAAATTATGTCTTTCAAGTCATCTTTCTTGATACATTAAAAAATTATTATTCATTCTCGGGATGTGGGCATTACTGGCAAGGTCGGCAATTATTGCCCATCCCTAGTTGTCCTGAGAAGGTGCTGGTGAACTGCCACCTTTTTGAACCGCTATTCATATATATATATATAAATTATATGGATAGCCTCAAAATCTGTCCAACTTCCTGTGGTCACAATTTTTGGCCATCTTTTTTACAATAATTGTTTAGCATGAAAATCATGTATGTAAACACTTCCTGTAACAATGTAGTTGCAGACGCTGGCCAGTAGGTGATGCTGTGCAGTTAGTTCCTGAAATCTTGTCATCTTTTTTTATATCGAGATGATTTGTAAAGCATAGGTGAACCTTGATAAACCTGTTTGAATTTTTTTTTTGAAGAAATGATGAAAGTAGTGGACAGGGGAATGACTATGGATGTTATTTAAATGGACTTCAAGAAGGCATTTGATAAAGTCCCTCAGAAGACACTGTTAGACAAAGTTGAAGTTGATGGAATTGAAGGCAATTTGTTAGGAAAGTGGCTGAGCAGCAGGAGAGAGAGAGAGTAGGGATAATGGGCAGGTACTTTAATTGGCAGGATGTGATTAGAGATATCTCGCAAGGATCTGGGACGTCAACTACTCATTATATTTATTAATGACTTAGATGGTGGGATAGAAAGCCACATATTGAAATTTGTTGATGACATAAAGATAGCATTGTAAACTGTGTCAATGGAGGCATACAATTACAGAGAGATATTGATAGGTTAAGTGAATGGACAAAACTGTGGCAAATGGATTTCAATATAAGCAACTGTGAGGCCATTCACTTTGGACTGAAAATGGATGGAACAAGCAATTTTCTAAATAGTGAAAAGCTAGAAACAGTGAAGGTCCAAAGAGATTTTTAGGGGTCTATATACATAAAACATTAAAATGTCATGAACAGCTACAGAAAATGATCATAAAGGCTAATGGAAGGACTCAAATACAAGGGGGTAGAAGTCATGCTTCCGTTATACAAAGCCCTGGTTATACCACACCTGGAGTACTGTAAAAACATATGAATTAGGAGCAGGAGTAGGCCACTCGGCCCCTTGAGCCTGCTCTGCCATTCAACAAGATCATGGCTGATCTGATTGTAACCTCAACTTCACATTCCCGCCTACCCCCAATGACCTTTCACCTCCATGCCTATCAAGAATCTATCTACCTCTGCAGTAAAAATATTCAAAGACTCTGCTTGCACTGCCTTTTGAGGAAGAGAGTTCCAAAGATTCACAAACCTCTGAGAGAAAATATTCTTCTCATCTCTGTCTTAAATGGGCGACCCCTTATTTTTAAACAGTGACCCCTAGTTCTAGATTCTTCCACATCCACCCTATCTAGACCCCTCAGAATCTTATATGTTTCAATCAAGTCACCTCTTACTCTTCTAAACTCCACCAGATACAAGCCTAGCCTGTCCAACTTTTCTTCATAAGACAACCCACCCATTCCAGCTGTTAGTCTAGCAACAAAAACAAGAAATGCTGGAATCACTCAGCCGGTCTGGCAGCATCTGTGGAAAGAGAAGCAGAGTTAACATTTCGGGTCAGTGACCCAAAATGTTAACTCTGCTTCTCTTTCCACAGATGCTGCCAGACCTGCTGAGTGATTCCAGCATTTCTTGTTTTTGTTTCAGATTTCCAGCATCTGCAGTATTTTGCTTTTATGTTAGTCTAGCAAACCTTCTCTGACCTACTTCCAATGCATTTACGTTTTTCCTTAACTAAGGACACCAATACTGTACCTGTATAGCTGAAGCATAACCTCCCTACTTTTGTATTCCATTCCCCTTTCAATAAATGATAACATTCTATTAGCTTTCCTACTTACTTGCTGAACCTGCATACTAACCTTTGCGATTCATGCACTAGGACACCCAGATCCCTCTGCATTTCAGAGCTCTGCAATCTCTCACCATTTAGATAATATGCTTTTTTATTCTTCCTGCCAAAATGGACAATTTCACATTTTCCCACATTATTATCCATTTACCAGATCTTTGCCCACTCTCTTAACCTATCTCTCTCTCTTAGCCCTTTGCAGCCTCCTTATATCCTCTTCACAACTTACTTTCCTACCCATCTTTGTGGCATCAGCAAATTTAGCAACCATACCTTCGGTCCCTTCATCCAAGTCATTTATATAAACTGTAAAAAGTTGAGGACCCAGCACTGTTCCCTGTGGGACACCACTCATTACATCTTGCCAACCAGAAAATGGTCCAGGTATGCCTACTCTCTGTTTCCTTTTAGCTAGCCAATCTTCTATCCAACGTCTATCTGTGAGTACCACACCTTAGGAAGGATATATTGGCCTTGGAGGGAACGCAGCATGGATTTACCTGTATGGTACCTGGACTCCAAGGGATAAATTATGAGGAGAGATTATACAAAGTAGGGTTATATTCCCTGGAATTTAGAAGGTTGAGGGGTGTTTTGATCTAGGTTTTCAAAATATTAAGGGGAACAGATAGGATAGATGGAGAAACTATTTTGGTTGATTGGGGAGTCTAAGACTAGTCTAAAAATTAGAGCCAGACCTTTCAGGAGTGAAATTAGGAAACAATTCTTCATGCAAAGGCTGGGAGAAGTTTGAGGTTGGGAGATTTTTGCTAACCCAAGTTATTAAGGGATATGAGACAAGCGGGTAAATGGAGTTAAATCTCATTGAATGACAGAACAGGCTCAAGGGGCTAAATGGCCTCCTTCTGTTCTAATGTTACTGTATGTTCTATGTGCAAAAATTTTGATTGGTTCAAGTTTCCAAGGAACCAATCAATGACCACTTTAGTACTAACTTCAGCATCTCAGAGCAGATTGTGATTGGTTATTGGGGAAAATTTCAGCTGCTCAATATGCTCTCAGAGACAGTGAAATAAGTTGCAAAATGTTTTTGTTTGGTTCTTGGGTACTTTGGAGTCCATGAGAAAATATTTGCCATTTATTTTAACTACTTCTGAACGAGTCAGTGTATCCTTTGACTGAATAATTCCTGCTCACTGAGTAACACCACTGGAGGTCCACGTACATTTTAAATAGATCTATTCATGAAATACTGCGTTTCTATTACTGGAACGATAGAATTAGTTGGATTGCATCTTTTTTATTTGTTATGGTTTATAAACCTCTGAATGAAGGATTAATGAGTGCTGAGAGACAAGAATATGTGGCTTTCTAGAAGGAGGAGGCTTTGTGTCACTAGCTAAAAGGGGCTTATTTGCATTCTGATTGTGCCAAATGTTCTGAAGTTTAATGGAGCGTTCAATATGGAGGCTGGATAATGTTGGAGTTATATACTGGATAGTTAGAATCATAAAATCTTACTGTACAGAAGGAGGCCATTTGGCCCATCATTACAATACTGGCTGTTTGAAAGAGCTATCCGTTTAATTCCTTTCCCTGCTCTTTCCCCATAGTCCTCCGTTTTTTTCCTTTTCAAGTATTTATCCAATTCCTTTTAGAGAGTTAATATTGAATCTGTTTCCACTGTCCTTCCAGACATTCCAAATCATAACAACTAGTTCAGGAAGTTTAGGAGCTGGACTGTAACTAGTTGAGGTTGGGAGTTGTACTATTTCTCCCTGGAGTTCTGAGACGAGCACCACTAAAATATCGATTGTCTGGTTGTTAACTGATTGCTGTTTGTGGGATCTGGCTGTGCACAAATTAGCTGCTGTATTTCCTAGGGTGCAACAGTGACTGCACTTCAAAAAATACTTCATGGCTGAAAAGTGCTTTGGAAAGTCCTGAGGCCATGAAGAGCGCTACAGAAATGAAAGTCTTTATTGAGATTCTCGAGGTTTTGTTTGTTATATTGAAGAGATTCTGGGGATGGGGGAAGGTTTGCCTAGTTTTTACCTTCACTTCCATATTCCCGATGGTAAGGGGTATTGCGTTACACAAGAAGTAGGCAGAAGATTGAGTAGAGTTGCTAATAGGAAATAAGCTGGCCCCTCTGGTGAAATCCACATTTGACCTATTGAGATTAACACAGCAATGTACTATTCTGAATGTGGAACTCAAAAGTGACAATTTTTTTTTGTAAAGAGAAAGTGGTATCCTAATCTTCACTGTAGAAAAGCCATTAAGCACAGCAGTGATTATATCATTGCAATCAATGCCCGAATGCTGGGTAGTGAATGTTGTCAGAATTAGTCATTTGTTGGAGAGTTATCAATGATGCTGTCAATCTGCCCGAAACACTCTGTCAGCACAGAGAATTTGGCAGTATATAAAAACTCTTCTTTGCATACTGCAGTGTACATTGTTATCAATAAATTACATCCTGGAGCAATTTTAAGGCTGTAGCCTCATTTTCAGGTGATGGTTACATTTATCATAGTATCATACAATACAGCACAACATCATGCCTGTGCTAGCTCTTTGACAGAGCTATCCAATTCGTCCCACTCCCTCTGCTCTTTTCCCATAGCCCTGCAAATGTTTCCTTTTCAAGATTTATCCGTTTCCCTTTTTTATTATTGAATCTACTTCCACTGCTCTTTCAGGCAGTGCATTCCAGATCATAACTTGTTGCATTATTGAAAAAAATCTCTTCATCTTCTCCCCTTCTGGTTCTTTTACTAATTACCATAAATCTGTGATTCTAGTGATGACCCTTCTGCCAGTGGAAACACTTTCTCCCTATCCACACTATCAAAACCCCTCAATTTTGAACATATCCATTACATCTTCCCTTTAACCTTCTCTGCTGTAAGGAACAAAACCTCAGGTTCGGTAGCCTCTCCACAAAACTGAAACCCGTCATCCCTGCGTTTGCTTCAAACATGCCTGCTTACAAAGTATTTACCACACAGAAATAGGTCATTTGGCCGCAAAGGTCTTTGCCAGTGTTTATGCTCCACGCAAACCCGCTCCCACTCGCCATCTAAGGCCACCAGCAAACATATTGTTTTATTCCTTTATGCTTCGTGTGCTTATCTAGCTTTCCCTGAAATGCTATTCACCTTAATGACTGCCAGTGGTAGCGAGCTTCATATTATATCCCACTCTCTGGGTAAAGAAGTTTCTCCTGAATTCCCTATTGGATTTAATAGTGACTATCTTGTATTTATGGCTCCTAGTTCTGGTCTCACCCAGAAGTGGGAACATCTCTACGTCTACCCTATCAAACCCTTTCATAATCTTAAAGACCTTGATCAGGTCACCCCTCAGTCTTCTCTTTTCGATAGAAAGGAACCCCCCCCCCCCCCCCCCCCACCCCTCCCTGCCTGTTTGATCTTTCCCAATTGGTATAACCTCTCAGTTCTGGTATCATTCTAGTAACTCTTTTCTTGCACCTTCTTGAGTGCTTCTAAGTCCTTTTTATAATTTTGAGACCAGACTGTTCTCAATACTCCAAATGTGAATTAACCAAAGTTCAATACAAGTTTAACATAATTTCTCTACTTTTCAATTCTATTCTTCTAGAAATGAATTTCAGTGATTTTTGTTCTGGCTTTATTAACCTGCATTCCTACTTTTAGTGATTTGTGTATCTGTACCCCCAGATCCCTCTGCTCCTCTACTCCATTTAGACTCTTCTATTTTACATGGAGTATGTCACCTTCTTGTTCTTCCTACCAAAATGTAACACCTCACACTTATCTATCTTAAAATAAAACCAGAAAATGCTGGAAATACTCAGCAGGTCTGGCAACATCTGTGGAGAGAGGAATGGAGTTAACGTAACATTTCAGATTGATGATCTTTCATCAGAATTCTCCACAGATGCTCTCCGACCTGCTGAGTATCTCCGGCATTTTCTGTTTTTATTTCAGCTTTCCAGCATCTGCAGTATTTTGCTTTTGTATCTCTATTGAAGTTCATTTGCCAATCCCGTGTCCATTCCGCACGTTTATGAATGTCTTCCTACATTTGGCCACATTCCTCCTCCGCATTAATGACCCCCCCCCGCCCCAAGACACAATTTAGCGTCATGCTCAAATTTTGAAATTGTACTTACAATTCCTTAGTCCAAATCAAGAGTGGTCCCAGCAGTGATTTTGTGGAGCACCTTCCTCATCTGTAATGACCTGCGATCTAAACTTATGAACGTCTGTTGTTTTATAGGAATTGTATTCTCGGGATTGTAGTTCTGACGTACCAAAATCCCAATCAATAACTGCAGTGTTTGTTATTTAAACTTAAACTATCACTGACTTCAGAGCCTCGGTACAGCTCTTTATTTCTAACTTATTTCTAACATCATTGGCAAGGCCAGCATTTATTACCCATCCCTAATTCCCCTTAACTGAGTGGCTTGCTAAGCCATTTCAGAAGGCAGTTAAGCGTAAACCACATTGCTGAAGACACATGCAAGGTGAAGATAGCAGATTTCCTTAAAGAACATGAGTAAACCAGATGGGATTTTATGAGAACAGTTGCTGTTGCTAATACTATCTTTTGATTCCAGATTTATTTATTAATTGAATTTAAATTCCTCAGCTGGTGGGATTTGACCTCATGGCTCAGGATTACTAGGCCAGTAATATGACCCCTATGCTACTGGATCCTCGAATTGCAGGCTGTTCTCAAGGTCAGAGGGAACAGCCAGGGAACACCCCCTATGGTTGGCGATGGATACAAGGTATACCAAGTATTGATACATTTCCCTCCTCCAAAGAAAATAAACTATTAATGTACTCTGGTGGGTGACTTAAATGCCCATCACCAAGAGTGGCTTGGTAGCACCACTAATGACCGAGCTGGCTGAGTCCTGAAGGACATATCTGCCAAGTAAGAATTGTTCTTTGATAAAATCTATATCAATTATGAAAATTGGGAGAGCTGTCCCACAGACCAGTCAAGCAACAGCCTGACATAGTCATACTCACCAAGTCATACCTTACAGCCAATGTCCCAGACTTATCCTTCACCCTCCCTGGGTATGTCCTGTCCACTGGCAGGACAGACCCACCAGAGGTAACAGCACAGTGATATACAGTTGGGAAGGTGTGGCCCTGGAAGTCCTGAACATCGATTTGGGACCCCATGAAGTCTCAAGGCATCAGGTCAAACATGGGCAAGGAAACCTCCTGCTGATTACCACCTACCGCCCTCCCTCACCTGATGAATCGGTGCTTCTCCATGTTGACTAACACTCGGAAGAAGCACTGAGGGTGGCAAGGGCATGGAATGTACTCTAGGTGGGGGACTTAAATGCCCATCGTAAAGAGTGGCTCGTTAGCACCACTATGGACCAAGCTGGCTGAGTCTTGAAGGAACTATCCTGCCAGTGGACAGGACATACCCAGGGAGGGTGAAGGATAAGTCTGGGACATTGGCTGTAAGGTATGATTTGGTGAGTATGACTATGTCAGGCTGTTGCTTGACTGGTCTGTAGCAGGTGTTGAGAGAACCAACAAGAGGGAAAAACCTACTTGACCTCGTCCTCACCAATCTAACTGTCGCAGATGCATCTGCCCATGACAGTACTGGTAGGAGTGACCACCGCACAGTCCTGGCAGAGACAAAGTTTAATCTTCCCACTGAAGATGCCCTCCATCGTGTTGTGTGGCACTACCACTGTGCTAAATTGGATAGATTCAGACAGATCTGGCAGCTCAAAACTGGGCATCCATGAGGTGCTGTGGGCCATCAGCAGCAGGAGCAGAATTGTATTCAACCACAATCTGTAACCTCATGACCTGGCATATCCCCCACTCTACCATTACCATCAAGCTGGGGGGCCAACCCTGGTTCAATGAAGAGTGCAGGAGGGCATTCCAGGAACAGCACCAGGCATACCTCAAAATGATGTGTCAGCCTGGTGAAGCTACAACCCAGGATTACCTGAATGCCAAACAGCGGAAGCAGCATGCAATAGACAGAGCTAAGCGATCCCACAACCAACAGATCAGATCTAAGCTTTGCAGTTCTGCCACATCCAGTTGTGAATGGTGGTGGACAATTAAACAAATAACCAGAGGAGGAGGCTCCACAAACATCCCCATCCTCAATGATGGGGAGCCCAGCATATCAGTGCAAAAGACATTTGCATCCATCTTCAGCCAGAAGTGCCGAGTGGATGATCCATCTTGGCCTCCTCCTGAGGTCCCCAGCATCACAGATGCCAGTCTTCAGCCAATGCAATTCACTCCACATGATATCAAGAAATGGCTGAAGGCACTGGATACTGCAAAGGCTATGGGCCCTGTCATCATCCCGGCTGTAATACTGAAGCGTTTTGGGTTCCTTTTATGTTAACTGCCATTCTATTCTCATATTCTCCCCTTGCCAGTCTTATTTTCCTCTTCACTTCCCCTCTCAACTTATTGTATTTGGCCCAGATCCTGCTTGAAGATTTCACCTGACATGCATCAAACATCATCTTTTTATTTGTTTCATCATGTTCACTATATCCCTCGTCATCCAAGGAGCCCCAACTTTGGTTCCCCTACTTTTTGCCCTTGTTGGAATTTACCTAGCCTGTACCTGAAACAAATGTTCCTTTATGGATGACCCATTATTCCATTACCATTTTTCCTTTCAGTCTTTGGTCCCATTTTACTCTGGCTAGGTCCCTTCTCATCCCATTGAAGTTAGTCCTCCTCCAAATTAGAAATTCTACTTTAGAATGTTCCTTGCTCTTCTCCATTACTAATTATACTTTATTATACGATGATCACTCTAACCCAAGTGTTTCCTCACAGACACTTGGTCCACTTGGCCCACCTCATTCCCAGCACCAGATCCTATAATGTGGCCTTCCTAGTTGGTCTGAGAACATACTGATCAAGGAAGTTCTCCTGAACACATTTCAGAAATTCCTCCCCCTCCTTACACTTTACTCCAATACTATCCCAATCAATATTTGTGTAATTAAAATCACCCAATATCACCACTCTATAGTTCTTGCACATCTCTGTGATTTCCCTGCAGATTTGCTCCTCTATTTTTCTCTCACTATTTGGAGGCCTATATAATACCCCAGTAATGTGATCATACCCTTTTTGCTTTTCAACTCTAACCAAATAGATTCTGTCTTTGCTCCCTCAAGGACATCTTCTCTTTCCAACATTACAATGTCTTCCCTAATCAGTACTGCCACTCCCACCTCACTTTTTTCCTTCCCTATGTTTTCTGAATGCATTTTATCCTTGTATATTAAGCACCTAGTCCTCACCATGTTTAAGCCACGGGTGGTATTTTGTGCTGGTGGCGGGGGTCTGGACATTGGGGAAACTGGCTCTTGTATGGAAGGCCCGCTGAATTTAGTGCCAATCAGGCACTTAACTGGACAGTGGCGGCCCTTCCTTATGAGTTAGGACCCTGCTGCCAGAAGTCCCGCCCTTGCAGAGCTGCCGGCCAATCAGAGGCCGACAGCTGCAACGCCACCATAGCAGCGGTGGCTGCTGCTATAACCGCAGTGACCAGACACCGAGGAACAGTGCTGGAACCAGGTTCAAGGTAGGTCAGGGCAAAAGGGGTCTCGCAGGGTGAAGGTAGTGAGGGAGGGGGTGGAAGGGGGTTGTCAGGTAGGGCGGGAGGGCGGGATGGGAAGTGGCCCTCAGCGGGGCCACTCCTTCCTGATGTGTGTCCCTCATTCAGGCACTAAGTGCCATTGAACAAGGAAGCATCCCATCCCCCCAACAGCCTGGAAGCAGCCCGCCTAGTTTTTCGTGCCATGCTTCCCGTGCAATGACAGGGCTACCCGCCGCATGGGTAAATGCGATTGCAGTGGGACGAGGCCCTTAATTATGGGTTAATTACCCAGTTAATGGCCTCAATTGGCAGACTAAATTTTGGTGGAGGCGGAATGGTGGTGGGGTTTCCCCCTGCCACCATCCCAGCCAATTTTTATACTCTCCCTGCCTCCAAACTCACTGAGGGGGACAGCAAAAAATTGTACCCCCGTTTCCATTATTGCCACTACATCACGTTCCCACATGGCTATTTGTGCTTGTAGCTCACCAACCTTATTCACCGTGCTTTGTGTGTTTACATATATGCATTCTAAACCTGTCCTTGTGTTCCTTGTCATATTTTGTCGTCTGCTATCTAATATGGTATTATTTCCTTCTCTAGTACGATCCAACACTCACTCATTTTTGAACCTTATTCCTCTATTATCTCTGTTTCTGACAGAGACCTTGAAGCTTAAGCCATTGGTTGATATTCTTACATGGGACATGTTCCATCAGAAGCATCGCACTGTGGAAGTATGTCTTGACTGACATCCCCGTTATTCAGTAATGATGTTTGAGAGATGATCTTGACCTGATTCTGACACTTCTCATGGTGATTGCCATGTAAAGTTAACTTCCTTCTTCACCAGGTTACAGAGAAGAGTAATTAACTCTGATAACTGATGCACAGCAACAGTTGAACCAAGAATTCTCTTCCTTGTTAGGAGAAGGCATCTTTATTTTTGCTTTAATGCATCTTCAGAAAGTCAGTGGTCCAAATATTTCACTTCTTGTTCCCTCAACGTAGTTTCACCTGTGTTCAGTCTGATGCATTCTTTTTGGTGTTGCTTCCGATCGTGGACATGTCCATAAAATAAAATGCCATCTGCAATGACTCCTTGGAGATCTTCAAGTGCCTCATGGGTAGCAAGTCGGCCAAAAAAAAAGGAAGCAGAGACTAGGGGTACGGAGTAGTTATTCAGATTGGAGGAATGTAGAGGCTACGTCCCCAAGAGTCAGTGCTGGGGCCACTGGGCGGTTACGTGGTAAATGAAGTTTAAGATAGATAAATGTGATGTTATGCAGTTTGGTAGGAAAAACATCACTTACACCTTAGAAAATAAACAACTGTAGGGCTGGAAGAGCAAAGAGATCCCAGGATATAGGTGAACAAATCATTAAACACATCATTACAGGTCAGCAAAGCAATTAAAAATGCTAGCAATGCACTGGGATTCATTTCTCGGGTAGAGAATTCAAAAGTATTGAAGTTATGTTAAACTTGTGTAGGACCCTGGTCAGGCCACGCTTGTTGGGTCAGGGTAGATGTGGAGATAATGTTTCCACTTGTGGGAAAATCCAAAAGTAGGGGCCATAAATACAAAATAGTTAGTAATAAATCCAAATGGGAAATAAGGAGAAAAGTCTTCACTCAGAATGGTTACAATGTGGAACTCCCCTACTGCAGGAACTGGTTGAGCCAAATAGCTTAGATGATTTCATAAGGAAACTAGACTAGTACATGAGAAAAAAAAGAACAGAAAGAGATGCTGAAAGGTTGAAATAGGTAGGTAGAATGGGAAGGTAAACACAAGCAGAGACTAGTTGGGTTGAATGGCCTGTTTCTGTGTAATTCATTGTAGTCTCCTCTGAAATTCCTCAACAGCCGAAGAGACTTCCAAAGGCATACAAAACCCATGCAGTAAAGGTCTGCTCGGGCCTGCAAAGAAAAACCCACCCGAGCCCAACAGAACCACAACCCACCCGAGCCCGATCCGGCCGATGTCCTTCCATTATTTCCCGTGCCCGGCCCGACCCGACCATCAGTTAACTTACCTTATATTTTTCACTTTGTTGCTGATCTGCATAAGCTTAAAATAACTGTAACAAAACCACCTTTCTAGTCCAAAATTAGATTAACAGTGGAACCACTTACCTGTGATAGAGCGTGACCGACCCGGCCTGACGCGAGCCCGAATACCAGACCCGGAAGTGCAACCCGACCCGACCGGACCCGACACGTGTTGGGTCCCGTCGGATTCGGGTCAGGTAGCAGGCCTTTACCATGCTGTACATCCTGTAGGGGTGTTTGATGGGACAGTGCAGAGGGAGCTTTACTCTGTATCTAACACATGCTGCCCCTGAACTGGGAGTGTTTGACGGGACAGTGTACTCTGTAAAAGACTCAGTGAATTGCTCATTCGGAGAGCTGGTGTGGATACAAACATATGAATTAGGAGAAGAAGTAGGCCATTCGCCCCTTCGAGCCTGCTCCGCCGTTCAATAAGATCGTGGCTGATCTGTTTGTGTCTTGAATTCTACACTCCCATCTAAGCCCGATAATCTTTGATTCCCTTGCCTAACAAGAATCTATCTACAATAATAAAAGTAACATACTGCAGATGCTGGAAATCTGAAATAAAAACAAGAAATGCTGGAAATACTCAGCAGGTCTGGCAGCATCTGTGGAGAGAGAAGCAGAGTTAACGTTTCAGGTCAGTGACCTTTCATCAGAACTGGCAAATATTAGAAATGTAAAAGGTTTTAAGCAAGTAAAGTGGGGGTGGGGCAAGAGATAACAAAAGAGAAGGTGCAGGTAGGACAAGATCACAGAGAATAACTGACCAGATGGTTATGGAACAAAGGTAAGCGGTATGTTAATGGTGTGCTGAAAGACAAAGTGTTAGTACAGAGAGGGTGTTAATTGACTGTAAAATGAACAACCCTGGCCCCAAGCACAAACATTAAAAAAAGCAGAAACAGTGGGTTTCTATCTACCTCCGCCTTAAAAATATTCAATGACCCCGCCTCCACCACCTTCTGAGGCAGAGAGTTCCAAAGTCCACAACCCTCTGAGAGAAAGAATTTCTCCTCATCTCTGTCCTAAAAGGGTGATCCCTAATTTTCAAACAAGTGTCCCCTGGTCCTGGACTCACCCACAAGAGGAAACATCCTTTCCACATCCACCTTGTCAAGAACATTCAGGATCTTATAAACTTCAATCAAGTCTCCCCTCACTCTTCTAAACTCCAGTGAAAACAAGCCCAGTCTGTCCAACTTTTCTTCATAAGACTGATTGGGAAGTGATGAACTTGTAATGGGTAATTGATTCCTTTGCTGGTTTGCAGTATGCTGACTGCAGCAACCAAAACAGTTGGTTTAATTAATCTCTGTTTTCCACAAATGAGTTTAGTCTTGGGTGAATACGTTTACTAATTATAGTAGCGATAGGTTTCTACACATAAGAATGTGAGCAAGGTCCATCTAGTGCTGGGTCCTGTGTTGTTTGTCATATGTATTAATGACTTGGATGTGACTGTAAGGGGCATGATTAGTAAGTTTGAAGATGACACCAAAATTGGTGGTATAGTGGACAGTGAAGAAGGTTGTCTAAGGTTACAACAGGATATAGATCAACTGGGAAAGTGGGCAAGGGATTGGCAAATGGAATTTAACGCAGACAAGTGTGAAGTGATGCATTTTGGGAAGTTAAACCAGGGCCCTGGGGAGTGTTCTTGAGCAGAGAGACCTTGGGGTGCAAGTACATAGTTCCCTGAAAGTGGCAACACAGGTAGACAGGGTGGTGAAGAAGGTGTTTGGCATGCTTGCTTTCATCGGCCGAGGCATTGAGTACAAGAGTTGGGACGTCATGTTGCAGTTGTACATAACGTTGGTTCGGCCGCATTTGGAGTAGTGTGTGCAGTTCTGGTCGCCGCATTACAGGAAAGATGTGATTAAGTTAGAGAGGGTGCAGAAAAGATTCACAAGGATGTTGCCTGGTTCGGAGGGCTTGAGTTATAAAGAGACATTGGATAGGCCGGGTCTGTTTTCCCTAGAGCGAAGAAGGCTGAGAGGGGACAAGATAGAGGTATATAAAATTATGAGAGGCATAGATAGGGTAGATAGCCAGAGTCTGTTTCCCATGGTAGAGGTGACTAAAACTAGAGGGCATAGATTTAAGGTGAGAGGGAGGAGGTTTAAAGGGGATCAAAGGGATAAATGTTTCACACACAGAATAGTGGGTATCTGGAATGAGCTGCCTGAGGAGGTGGTGGAGGCAGGAACAGTAGCGACATTTAAGAGGCATCTGGACAGGTACTTGAATGAGCAAGGCATAGAGGGATATGGAATTAATGCAGACAGGTGGGATTAGTATAGGTAGGCATTATGGTTGGCATGGACGCGGTGGGCCGAAGGGCCTGTTTCTATGCTGTACGACTCTATGACCTTCTATCATCCTGGTAGTCGTACGATGCAATGATATTGGGAGTTGTTGACGAATCACTGTGATAAATCTCGGTCAGGAGGCTAGTTCTTGACATCGTGCGATGGCGTGAACAAGTCAGCAGTGTGTTTTACATCTCCTTATTTTCATTTCCTTCGAACTTCATCTGTGCTTTTGTGACCTGTGGACTGGACTATTCCTTGCTGGCCTTGCATCTTCCACCCTCTATAAACCTAAGCTCAAGCAAACTCTGCCACCTGGATCCTAACTCGAACCAAATCCCATTGACTCATCATCCCTGTTCACACTGAGCTATGTTGGCTCCCAGTTGAGCAATGCCTCAACTTTAAAATTCTCAACCTTGTTTTTGAATTACTCCATGGCCTAATTTCCCCCCACCTCGCCCCCGCCAATCCACCCTGCCCCGTTCTCTGTAATCTCCTCTATCCCCACAACCCTCTGAGATATCTGAGCTGCTCCAATTCTGGCCTCATGCTCATCTCCAATTTTAATCACACCACCATTGCCTTCAGCTACCTAAACTCTAGAATTCACTCTCTATCCTCTCTGCCACTTTACCTTGATTTGTTCTGTTAAGATGCTGCTTAAAAGTTACCTCTTTAACCAAGCTTTTGATCATCTGCTCTAATATCTGCCCATGAGGCTCAATGTCAAATTTTGTTTGATATACTTCTGTGAAGTGCTTTGGAACATTGTGCTACTTTAAAGGCACTATATAAATGCAAGTTATTGTTGTTAATGTATAATTACTTGGGAGAGATTTACAACAGGCTGATGACTCACGATCACCTGTTTTGCAGTATCACACAAAGTCAAGGTCTACTCCAACTAATCTACAACCAAACCCGACATGATGCAAGGAAACCCATCTCAGTCATGGAGAGCCTTGGGACTGTTTGACATTTGCTGTCAAATAGCCTCAAGCTATCCAAACTGTTACTTCACTTTATGTTGGTGCCTCTGGCGGCACAGCCACTGGCCTCCAGTAGTGGATACTGCCCGTACTGCCGGATACCGAACACCCCTGGCACTAAATCAGACAGCTGCTGCTGATGGCTGGATGCCAAAGGTTGTCATTAAATCCAGGCTAAGGGCAGGTGGACCTCTTAGTCTTGAGTCGTAGGCCAGAAGAGCAGATGTTACATTTTGGCTTTTATGGACCTTCAGCTGAAATTGGGAAGAACGCATGATGCACAGTTCAAACAATTAGGAAGCAGCAATACATTGGCAGTCACAATTCAGGCTACTGCTAATGCTTTGTATCAGCTGTGGCTCAGCAGGTAGCAGTCTCACCTTTGAATCAGCAAGTTCAAGTCCCAATCAGACTTTAGCACATAATCCAGGTTGATGCTTCCAGTGCAGTACTGAGGATGTGCTGCACTGTTGGAGAATGATATGTTTAACTGATGCCTTGTCTGCGCTCTCAAGTGGATGTAAAAGATTCCATGGCACCATTTTGAAGAGATGCAGGGGAGTTCTTGCCTGGTGTCCTGACCAATATTTATCCCTCTACCAACATCTATAAACAGAACATCTGGTCATTATTTCATTCCTGTTTGTGGGATTTTGTTGTGCACAGTATTGGCTGCTTCGTTTCCTACATTACAAAAGTTCAAAAATATGTAATTGGCTGTAAAGCACTTTGGGATATCCTGAGATTGTGAAAGGCTCTAGATAAATGCAAGTTCTTGCTTTTTTCTGAATTCTGTTATGTTATAATAATGAATTTAGTTCGAAGCTTCCTTTTGCCAACATCACCAAAAATAGATTAATTGATTATTCATCCCACTGCTGTTTGTGGGACCTTATGTGTACAATTTCTTCTATGTATGATTATATAACAAAGTAATTATACATTTCACAAAGTACCTGAGGCAAGAACTGCAGATCTGGAATACTATTCCCCCAAAAGGTTGTGGGTGCTGGTTTAATTTAAACTTCTAAGACTGAGATCGATAGACTTTTATTGGTAAGTGATATGGAGAAAAGGCAGGTGAATGGAATTGAGGTACAGATCAGCCATGATCTAACAGAATGGTGGAACAGCCTTGAGGGGTTATGTAGTCCTCTCCAGTTCTGATAGATGTGCTGTATAAATGCAATGGCCAAAATAAAGAGGACTGCAATGTGAGCAGGCCCTTCATACTGTCCACCCAACTCACCCACGCTGATGAGGCCTTCACACAGGAGCTGGTTCTGTTGAATGACCGTTCTTTATTTTCCCATTGTTGTGTCTTTGCAGTGACTTGTTGCCTCTGATGGCTCAATCACATGTTAACACCTGACATTTTTTGTGACTGGCAACAACATTTAATGAGGCAACAGAATATATATTACTGCCTAATGTTGTTTTAGTAGCTGCCACTTTTAAACTCAAGTGATTGATTGTGAAAATGCCGAGCAAACCCAGCAGTCTTGCAGCAAGCCCGTCCCAATATATCATTGCCGATTTTATGTATTCTTTCTGGTGTCATGCCCAGTAAAGACATATCATATTCCTAACTTTTAAGATATGAACTGTATTTAATGTGGACTCTTTGAAATTGACTTTCCCTTTAAAAAAGTCAACAATGTGCTGTAAAGATGGCTGCCGAAGGTCAGATAACCTGGCCTGTATATTCAAAAACTGCCTCACTGTCTCAAAAGGACAAAAGGATACATTCCAGACTAAGAGGTGTCAACTACACCCATCCTGAAACCACCAAGAGACATTTCTGAATTGAATGGGTTTCTTCTGAGACAAAGAAGGTTAACTCCCCCCCACCCCCCAAGATGAATATCTTACAACAAAACCAGGATGAATAGGTGTGAAGTAGACACATCATAACAGAATGGTACCCATTGAGACATCAGTAGACAGCCATGAATTCCACATCCTGGTCCATTGTGTGGTCACACCAGGGGAGAAGGCCATATGCCAACTAACAGAAACTCTAATGTGATGGATTTTGACCTTGTCGACTTTGTGTCTACTCTATCAAACCCCTTCATAATCTTGAGGACCTCTATCAGATCACCCCTCAGTCTTGCCTTTTCCGGTGAAAAGAGCTCCAGCCTGTTTAATCTTTCCTAATAAGTATAACCTCTCAGTTTTGGTATCATTCTAGTAAATCTTCTTTCTACCTTCTCCTTTGCCCCCATATCCTTTTCATAATATGGAGACCAGAACTGTTCTCCATATTCCAAATGTGGTCTAATCAACTTTCTTTGAGCTTAGCTTCTCTACTTTTCAATTCTGTCCCTCTAGAAATGAACTCTAGGGCTTTGTTTGCTTTTTTATGGCCTTATTAACCTCCATCGCTACGTTTAGTGATCTATGTATCTGTATCCCCAGATCCCTCTCTTCCTCAACCTCATTTAGACAATTATTATCCAAGGGGTATGTGACCTCCTTATTCCTCTTACCAAAATGTATTACTTGCATTTCTCTATATTCAAGTTCACTTGTCAATTATACGCTCATTCTGCAAGTTTATTAATATCTTCCTATATTTTGTTGCAGTCGCCTGAATTAACTACACCCCCCCCAATTTGCTGTTACTCGTAAATTTTGAAATTGCCCTTCTAATTCCAGAATTCAAATCATTTATGTAATTGGTGAACAACAGTGGTCCCAACAGCAATCCTTGTGGAACACCACTTCCCACCATTTACCAATCTGAGTAACTACCTTTAATTTCTATTTTTTTTCTGTTTTGTAGCCAGCTTGCTATCCATTCTGCTACTTGTCACCCGACTCTACATTTTCTGAACTAGGCATACGTTTACTATGCAGTACTTCATCAAAGGCTTTTCAGAAATTCAAATATATCTACGGAATTACTTTTATCTACACTTTCTATAATTTCTTAAGAATTCCATAAGGTTGATCAAGCATGACCTTGCCTTTTAAAATCCACGCTGATTGCTGTACCTTCTATTTTTGGTTTCTAGATGTTTTTCTGTTACATCTTTCCTACCACCAATGTTAATTGAATTGGTCTGCAGGTATCTGGGTTTGTTCCATCTGGATACGAATCAGATTAGCTGGTCACCAGTCCTCCGGCACTATTCCCCTTTCTAATGATTTTTTTTATATATGTGTAATAGTGTCTCTGCTATCCCTTTCCTAACTTTTACTATGCGCAGATATAATCTATCTTCTCTAAGTTTGATTTATAAATTATTTTCCCCCTTTCTGTTTTAAATATTGTTATTTCGCTGCTGATCCCCTCTTCTAATATCACGTCCACCATATTAGTCTCCCTAGTAAATCCCAAGGCAAAATAATTATTTATTTTTAAATTTTTTTTTATTCATTCATGGGATGTGGGCGTCGCTGGCCAAGCCAGCATTTATTGCACATCCCTAATTGCCCTTGAGAAGGTGGTGGTGAGCTGCCTTCTTGAACCGCTGCAGTCCATTTGGGGTAGGTAAATATTTAATATTTCTGCCATTTCACTGTCATTACCTGTGAGTTTATTATGTGTGTCCCTTTGTGGCCCTATTTATATTCTGATTTGTCTTTTGTTACTTGTGACTTCAGAAGACTTTGCTATTTCTTTTTATAGTCCTTGATAATTTACTTTTGTAGCTTCTCATTGCCTTCCGAATTGTGTTTTTTTAAATATCTTTCCCAACAGTTTCATTTTCTCTTTTGTCATCCTCTGATTTGTTGTCTCTGTATTTAGTGCAAAGCTTTTTGTTTAGTTTCAATTTTGTCCTTTATTTATCCATGGTGTGTCATTACTGGTTAGTTTGTTCTTTTATGGTGGTATATATTTCTCCTGGACTCTCTTGCTCACCATTTTTAATGTTCCCCACCGTTCTATTGCTTTGTTTGTCAGTAAATCTTTCCAGTTTATTTTCCCAAATTCCATTCTCATTCTCTTAAAATCAGCTTTTTTACACTTAATTACTTTGGTCATTGTTTTATGTCCTCAATGTTGATTATAAACCTTATATTGTGATCACTATTGCCTAGATGTTCCTCTTATTGTTTGTTCAGTTTGTATTTGATGGTTGCTTTGTGAATTTGAATGGCCAGTTATTCACAATCCAGGATATTCCAGTTACTTTTTTCTAGAATAGACAAAGTAATCAATTTTGTTTGAAGTAGGGGCAGCTGAAAGTTTCCTTGAAGGAAACCAGAAACAGTTGGAAAACCTCTCAGGATGGATAGCCTGATAATCTCAGAAAGACAATCAATAGACCTTTTTTTATAATTCTTTCATGGGATGTGGGTGTCACTGACAAGGCCAGCATTTGATGCCCATCTCTAATTGCCTTTGACAACTGAGTGGCTTGCTAGGCCATTTCAGAGGGCAGTTAAGAGTCAACTACATTGCTGTGGGTCTGGAGTTACATGTAGGTCAGATTGGGTAAGGATGGCAGATTTCCTTCCCTAAAGTGCATTTGTGAACCAGATGGGGTTTTACGATGAGGGTTTCATGGCACCATTGCTGAGACTAGCTTTCAATTCTGGATTTTTTTAATTCAATAACTTAATTAATTGAATTTAAATCCCACCAGCTGCCGTGGTGGCATTTGAACCCATGCCCCCGGGGAATTAGCCTGGACCTTTGGATTACTAGCCCAGCGACATTACCACTATGCAACTGTTGGAGAGAAGAATCGGGAGGTTAAGGTTCCTGAAAGAAAAGGCAAATACTGCTTGTATTTCAAAATTATCTCTAATTATCTACATAGCTTAGTTCCTAGAGCTATGGGGCTGAATTCTTAAACGGCCGCAGAGGCGGGACTGAAAGAGGACGGGCCTGCAATTTCCTGATACTGACTGGCATGCTGGTCTCCCAACATGGGCCATTTTCGGGGTGGGGTGGGGAGGGGCAGGTGACAGCTACCCAACCCAAATGGTGGGTAGCCTATTTGGCCAAACAAATGGTTTATTAAGGCCTCCCAGCCGAAGCCGACTGGAATCTTCCAATCGGATTGCAGGCTCCCCACTGAGGCTGAACCATGGTCAGGAGATAATGGTGGTCTGCTGACAGTAGACCAGGGTGGGGCTGGTACACCATCCCACTTGCTCCCATTTCGGATGGTGGGGCTGCCACTCTGCCTGTTGCTAGAGGGATTCCTATTGACTTTCCAGAGTGGGAGCCCAGCTGCCATCCTTAATTGGATGGCAAGAGCATACCCTGGCCACTAATTGGCCAGCTGGTCAAAGATCGTGTCAGGCGCCAATGCAACTTGGGAGCGGGACCCGGAAATGTACCCGACATAAGGGTCCTGACCCCAGAACAAAGATCCAGCCCATGATCTTTTAGCTTCTTCTCTGGGGATGGGCTGCGCTGACAAGGCAGCATTCCCTGACCGGTAACTTAAGAGATAACTACCTAGTGTAGGACTGGAGTGACATGCGGGCCCGGACTGGGTAAAGGATAGCTGGTTCCCTCCTCGGGGTGCTGGTGAACTGGCTGAGCTTTAACAACAATACATCAGATTTCATGGTCACTTCTTTATTTACTAGATTTATTGAATTGGATTTGAACTCATGATTCTGGGTTGCTGCTCTGGTCCTGTGACGAGTGCACTCGAGTGCTGCTTGTTCTAGTACTTTGCACAGATTTTAGCCGCAACTTTAACCTAACCTGATGTGGAGGTAGGGAACGGGGTAGGTTTGGGGTCTACACTCTACATCATTGTTTTACAGCTGGAAAATACTATTTACAGCAGAGAAGTGGGCCATTCAGCCCAGCTGCTCCATCCCCATGTTTATGCTCCACACGAGCCTCTTTCTACCTCGTTTTATCCATCAACATATTCTTCTGTTCCTTTCTCCCTCATGTGTTTATTTAGTTTTCCCTTAAGTGCATCTATGGTATTCGACTCAACCACTCCCTGTGGTAGCGAGTTCTACACTCCTCCAACTCTGAGTAAAGAGGTCTCTCTTGAATTCCCTGTTGGATTTGTCAGTGACTATCTTTTATATATATGACCCCTAGTTTTGGACTCCACACAAGTGGAAACATGGGGCTGAATTTTTAGGTCCCGCTGGGGGCAGGAACAGAGGTGGGTGGGGCTCTGAAATACTGGCGCTAGCCATGTTCACCAGGGTAGGGGGAGGGCAGTATCACCATCTCTCTGATCCTTGATTAAGGCCAATTAAGTTGGTTAAAGAGCTCATTAAGAGCTTGTTAATGGGGGGATGGTGCAATTTTCGGGAGTTACACGGGCTGCACACACTGTCTGGGGCAGACTAGGTGAAGGGAGGTGGGTACACAGTGGGGAGCCTGTCATGGCCGCCCCAGGGAATTACCTGAGGGTGAACGACTCAGAGGGGGGACACAGCCATTGGCAAACAGGTGCCCTTGTTGCAGTGCAGGTGCTGGGGAGAGTGGGACGTAACCGCAAAGGCACCACAGGGGGTATCATCCTCCTGGCATCACAAGGGCATATGACCATGGGGCATGGCTGCCAAGGACAATTGGGCATCTACCTGACCTCAAGGAAGGCAGCAGTTGGCAATTGGAGGGCATGACTCTCAGATTTTTAGCCCTGTGATGATGAAGGGCAACATCCTCCGCAGGAAGGGCAGAGCCCTAGATATTGGGAGGGAAAGGGAGAAGAATGAGGGACAGGAAGGACACAGAGGCCATATCCTCAGCATAGGATCTACCAGCGAAGATGGAGCTACCTGGAGATACCTCAGAACCAGTGCCGCTGGAGACTGCGACCCTCCAGGCAGATGGACACTGTCATCTGTGCCCTCATCGCCGAAGACCTCACAACACTGGTCACCATGCCCTGCCAGTAGCCATCAAAGTCACTGTGGCCTTGAATATCTTTGCTTCTGGCTCCTACCAAGATTCAGCTGTGGGCCGTGGTGGCATCTTGCAAATGGCTGCATAACACTGCATCTTGCAGGTCACTCATGTCCTGTATGCGAGAGCTGGACAGTCCGTTCAGTTCAAAACAGATATGGATTCGCAAGCACAGAGGGCAGTGGGTTTCACCGACATTGCTGGATTCCCCCAGTTGCAGGGCATCATCGAATGCACCCATGTGGCCATCAAGGCACCCAGTGACCAACCAGACAGATTCATCAGCAGGAAGGGCTTCCACTCCCTCAATGTTCAGCTGGTCTGCCACCACAGGAAGAGCTTCCTCCAATAGTGCAGTCACTTTCCTGGCAGCTGCCATGACTCCTTCATCCTCCACCAGTCCAGGCTGTTGCAGATCCTCACTCCATGCTCCAAACTCCATGGATGGATCCTCGGGGACAAGGGATATCCTGTGAAGAGTTGGCTGCTCACTCCTCTAAAAACAGAGGCACAGAGGCAATAGAACCAATGCCACCTGCTCACTAGGACATCCATTGAGCAGGCATCAGGCTTCTCAAGACGTGTTTCCAGTACCTGGACTGGTCGGGTGGTGCCCTGCAGTTCCCTTCTGCAAGAGTCTTGCTCATTGTGATGGTCTGCTGTGCTCTTCATAACATGGCTCTCCAGAGAGGTGGACCTTGAGAATGATGAGGCCCTAGAAGGAGACAGCTCATTGGAGCAAGAGGTGGAACAGGATGTGGAGGAGTTTGAGGGGGAGAATGCAGATCGCTGAGGTTCTTCGGTTGCACAGGGAGGTGACCGGGCACGGCATGGAGCTCGAAGGTATTGTCAGGATGCCATAAATGCCAAGGATCATCTGATTCAGGAACATTTCAACTGAGCCGCTCTGACCCAGGGTGAACAGTATTATATGGAACTCACTCTGAGGTGCCTGTGTTAACACATCCATTGAAGACACAGCCTGAAACATATAAACTCTCACTGTCAATAAAGGATGCAGAGCTGCCCAGAGGTTTAGCCGTAACCATTGAAGAACCTTTGATCTCCATCAGCACTTCATACCTCTTCTTGTCCCGCCATTAATAAAAGGAGTCTTGCATGTGTGACTATTTACAAAGTGCTCAGAAAGAAAAACAGTGCACAGTTACAGCAAGGAGACACCTCAGTGTCCCACTCAGTGCTCTGAACGTGTCAATGTGCAGTTCCTGCATGTACTCCGTATGGTTCTCCATGAGATTAGCCACTCTTTCTGGAGGAGTTCATGTGCTCATAGCCCTGAGCCATTGTGGTGAACATGAGCTGGATGGACTCCTCGATTCTCTGCCCATAACCCCGCATTACCTCAGGGAACTCCGATATGTGGAGCACATCTGCTGCTGCTGGTCTAGGTAGAGCCTCCTTTCCAGTGACTCCTGTGCCCAGTTGAGCAGGGCTGTGTCTTCCCTCCGTCCGCTGAGGGTAACTGCCCACATCTGCCTCTGCCACTTCCTTCTGCATATTAGTGTCATGATCCTCACCCAGTGCCACCCTACTGAAGCATGCGTGAGGACCGACAGAGGGAGAGTATCTGTGCTGGCGGGTGATGCGCTTGTGAGGTGTGATGGTGCTTCTTTGGATCCTTGCTGGTTATCTTGGCCCAGTGGAGAGGGAGACGGTCTCCTTGGGTGGACGTCTGCACTTGTGGGCGATACAAGAAGAGATCATGAGGACTAGTCTTGAAGAGCAGAATCCTCTGCAGTGCTGAGGCTTCCCAATGCAACTCTGTGCAGCATGTTGTCAGATGTGTGCAGTGCATTGCCCTCTATAATCACCATCTCCGCCAGGGGTGCCCACTTCACCAAGGCTGACTTCCTCGTGGTCTGGATCCTGGCTATTTCCATTGCTCTGCTCCCATTGACATGGTGATCTGAATGTAGGGTACCCCTCCACCTGTTTGGACCTTTTCTCGGGAATTATGGCCTATTTCTCCTGCAAGGACAAAGGAAAGTGTGATCAAGCACTGCCTTAAATGGCCAATGGCAACTTCAATTCATTATAAGGTAGATGTTTCAATTCTGGCAGGTCCTCAGCGGCAAGTCTGAGACTTGCATTTATATAGCGTCTTTCATGACCACCAGACGACTAATAGCGCTTTACAGCCAATTAAGTACTTTTTGAAGTGTAATCATGGTTGTAATGCAGGAAACACGGCAGTCAGCATGTGCACAGCAAGCTCCAACAAACAGCAATGTGATAATGACCAGACAGGCAGTTCAGAGAAGGTCCACTCGACTGATACTTGGGATGGGAGGGTATATCTTATGAAGAAAGGTTGGACAGGTTGGGACTGTATCCATTGGAGTTTAGAAGGAGAGGTGATCTTATTGAAACATCCTGAGGAGACTTGACAGGGTGGATGCTGAGAGGATGTTTCCCCTGTGGGAGAGACTAGAACTAGGGGTCACTTTTTAAAAATAAGCGGTCTCCCATTTAAGACAGAGATGAGGAGAAATGTTTTCTCTCAGAGGTTTCTGAGTCTTGGGAACTCTCTTCCCCAGACAGCAGTGGCGGCAAGGTTATTGAATATTTTTAAGGCAGTGGTAGATAAATTCTTGACTAACAAGGGAGTCAAAGGTATGGGGGGTAGGTGAGAAAGTGGAGTTGAAACCACAATCAGAGCAGCCATGATCTTATTAAATGGCAGAGCAGGCTTGAAGGGGCCGAATGGCCTACTCCTGCTTCAATTTGTATGTTTGATTGAGGGATAAATGTTGGCCAGGACACTGGGGATAACTCCCCTGCTCTTCTTCAACATAGTGCCATGGGATCTTTTATATCCACCCGAGCAAGCAGTTGAGGCCATGGTTTAATGTCTCATCAGGAAGACAGCACCTCCAACAGTGCAGCACTCCCTCAGTACTGCACTAGAGTGTCAGCCTTAATTTTTGTGCTTGAACCCAGAACTGAGGTGAGAATGCTATCAACTGAGCCACAGCTGACACTAATCGGCCTGTGCGTACACCTCTCCCATGTTCAGGAGCAGTATGTGCCCTGAGGCTCCTCAGTTGCTGTGTCTGCTGGAGGCTGAATACCCAGAGGTCTGTCCTGAGGGTTGGAGGTAGCAATCACTTTGCCAGAGTGTATCAGGTCATTGAACCTTTCTCCTCTACTCGATCCAGGTTGTTCTCACCACGCTTCTGCCGCTGATAGATGTAATGATGCCCATCCACACCTATCTATCTGTGTGGGTGAATTCCTCCTGCCACCCTCCGGGAAGAGGTCCTCACTCCTCTCCCTCACGGCTTCTAGCATCACCTCCAGGTCGGTGTCTGATAAACGAGGGCTGCCCCGCCCTGGGTTTCAGGCCTTCAGCTCTCCTGAGACTTCATGAAAATGAAGTGTTCTGTGATTCCTCACTATCCAGACAGCAGTGAAGCAGCAGCTACAGTAATGGCTGACATGGTGAGGTTAAATCGGCCTGTACTTCAGTTGTGCCACCTCTGTTCCCGCCTGCGCAGCCATTAATTGGCTGCCAAACCCATCTCTATATCAATTAAGTGATCACCCCCGTTACTGTTTCCACAAGAGGTGGGTGTCCCAGCTTCCATTTCCTGCCCCCCGAAGTGAAATTCCACCCTGTCATCTCTATGTCTACCCTATCAAAACCATTCATAACTTTAAATACCTCTAATAGGTCATCATTCAACCTTTTCTTTTCTGGACAAGACCCTCAGCCTGTTCAATCTTTCCTGATAATTATAACCACCTTGCAAATCTTTTTTTTTCACCTTTTCCAGTGGATTATTAGTCCAGTAATGTAACCACTTATGCTGTTGTGCTCTAGGCAGATGAGCTAGTATGAAAAACAGATTGTGGAGCTGGGGGTGAAGTGATTTTTAACCCTACAACCTTCCAAGATCTCTGCACTCCCCCAATTCCAACCACTTGCGCATCTCCAATTTTAACTTCTTCATCATTGGTGGTGATGCCTTGAGTTGTCTAGGCCCTAAGCTCTGGAATTCCCTCCCTAAACCTCTCTCTCTCCTTTTAAGACACTCCTTTAAAATCTAGCTCTTTGACCAAGCTTTTGGCCACCTGTCCCAATATCTCCTTATGGGGATCAGTGATAAGTTCCTGTGAAGTGCCTCGGGATGTCAAAGGTGCTATATAAATGCAAATTGTTGTTGTTGACTGCAATATTGAATGGCAGGCGTAAAAGTCACCCATCCCAAGTTCTTTTAAATTTGCAGTTCGGGCTTTGATGATGTCATGATGGCCCCCATCTGCCATTTTAACCTGAGACCTGAGTGCGAGAGGTCTGCGATGGCCTCTCCATCAGGCCAAACCTCTGGAATGGCAGCAAGGGATGGAAGAGTTAGGTTACGAAGCAAGGTAAGTTATTAAAAAAAAAATATATTTTTATAGGCTTTCTTATGATCTCGTCTGGGGTGCCTAAAGGAAACAGTGGGCTTCCCCGCTCTCCCATTGTTCAGGACTCCTCTCCTGGAACATTGTGCCCAGGATTGTTTCTCGCATCCCTGCCACCAGCTTCCAGCTGCCTGATTTTACAGCCAGGTAGCCTCTTCCCATTGATTTCTCAGGCATTTGGTTGACGAGTGCCACGCTAAATGAGGCCCAGGGGTTAAAATCAGGCCGAACCTCCCTGTTGAGCTTGTCTTTCACTTTACCAAATTGCCCATCCCCTCCCCCAGCCCCTGGAAATTAAAATCAAGTCAGTGATTCCTCTTTCATTCCTGGTCTTTGATTATGGCAAAGAGTTTCTGGAGTAAAAAAGCCCTGCCTGTTCGGTTTTTTGGTAGTTGCACCCTCTTCATTCTGGTATCATCTTTGCAAAGTTTACATATTCACTTTCAGTGGTGCTTCCGTGTACATTTTTGTAATATGGAAACCAGGGCCTGAATTTTACGAGTGTGCCGTCAATGGTGATGGCGCACTTGGAAGCTGGCAGTCCGCCCGTGTGGATCGCCCGTCACTGAACCCCCGCGGAGGTTGATCTAAAAATGGAGGGGGCGGAATGGCTGCCCCCTGATGATGTAGAGGGGGCATCCGCTCCGTCCCCAGCAATGGCGTCCGGCACAAATGCGCAGGCACTGGCGCCATTTTTAAAGGGTTTCAAACCTTGACAGATTTAAATTTTTAAAGAGACCATCACATTTTATTTAAATAAAAACAATTACTTCAACATCAAAGCCCCTCTTCCACCACCCCCCCCATGATCGAACAATATATTTATTTTCCTCTCCCCCCCGAAAAACGATTTTTGCCAGTCCCGACCTTTCACCCTCAAACTTTATAATCTTTGCCCTTCAGCCCCTTCCCACCATCTCCTCAGCCAATTGAAACCGTTCCCTCTCCCGCCCTGAGAATTTCGCTCCTCCCCCCTCCCCACCAGTGTCATGCCTTGGATGTCCGTACGGAAATCCAAAAGCGTGGGACCTTTGGCCATCGGCCGGAATATCGGTGTTAGACAGCTTTCGGGACAAGGTGAGTTTATTTGCATGTGTTTTAATTAATTTTAATATTAAAATGATGGCCCGGCTGCCGAGCAGCGGGGGTGGGGTGGGGGTGTTCCGTACCGAGGCCTTGCTGCCGCAGGTAAAATACAGTGGGGGGCCTTCTCGGCATCGGGGTGCGTAGCGAGCCTCTCCCGGTAGAATATTCCGGGCCCTCCCGCCACGACCTCTGACGTCGGAGGGCTGGTAAAATTCAGCCCCAGAATTCCATAATTTATTCTGCGTGTAAGCCACCTGAATCCCTTCAGCTAAGGTTCAAGCTGGTACAATTGAGCAGAATTCTCTGATTTGGGATTAACGGCGCTGTGGAGAAGGCAGCGAACTGAAAAGATCCTGTATTGGATAACAGTTGCTTTAATCTCTCGGGTGTGCTATCTGGAGCGTTTGACTACGTGTGAGCATGCATATAAGCGTGCACATATTATTATGTGAGAGTACCATTGCGTACAAGCTTGCACGTGTGTGTATGTGTGTGTTTTTGCACACAGTATAAAGATGGCACAGTGGCGCAGTGGTTAGCACTGCAGCCTCACAGCTCCAGGAACCCGGGTTCGATTCTGGGTACTGCCTGTGTGGAGTTTGCAAGTTCTCCCTGTGTCTGCGTGGGTTTTCTCCGGGTACTCCGGTTTCCTCCCACAAGCCAAAAGACTTGCAGGTTGATAGGTAAATTGGCCATTATAAATTGTCACTAGTATAGGTAGGTGGTAGGGAAATATAGGGACAGGTGGGGATGTTTGGTAGGAATATGGGATTAGTATAAATGGGTGGTTGATGGTCGGCACAGACTTGGTGGGCCGAAGGGCCTGTTTCAGTGCTGTATCTCTAATAAAAATTCTCCAATTTCCTGACTGAGCAGTGAGTTCTAATTGAATGTGAGAATAGACTATGCCTTGGTTACACTTGGTTACACGTGAATACGTTGCTGTTATGATGTCCTAGAAACATTTAGTGAGCAGTTTGTTAGGAAATAGGACAATTTAATTGAGGAAGCTGTCAGAATGGAAACACATCTACCTGAGATAATAAACTGCTCACATCAAAATCTGCTCAGATCAAATCCAATCAAGGACTTATTAGATGCCACAATCTGTGATTTTTAATTACATTTTGTGTGTCTGGGCAGTTTATTGTTGCCTCCCCCTATCCATTTTCTCCCCCTCCTCTCCTTTGAAGGTGGCAGGACAAGTTGAGAAGCCTGTTTAAAAAAAAAGGATGGGATCCTTGGATTTATTAATAGAGGAAAAGAGTACAAAAGCAAGGAATTTATGCTAAACCTTTATAAATCACTAGTTAGGTTCAGCTGGAATATTGTGTCCAAATCTGGCAGCACATTTTATGAAGGATGTCAAGGCCTTGGAGAAGGTGCAGAGGAGATTTATTTATTTAGATATACAGCACTGAAACAGGCCCTTTGGCCCACCAATTCTGTGCCAACCATCAACCACCCATTTATACTAATCCTACCACATCCCCATCTTCCCTCAATTCTCCTACCTATGCAATGGGCAATTTACCAATGGCCAATTTACCTATCAACCTGCTAGTCTTTGGCTGTGGGAGGAAACTGGAGCACCTGGCAAAAACCCACGCAGTCGCAGGTCGAACTTGCAAACTCCACACAGGCAGTACCTAGAATTGAACCTGGGTTGCTGGAGCTGTGAGGCTGTGGTGCTAACCACTGCGCCACTGTACGAGAATGGTACCAGAGAGGAGGGACTTCTGTTATGTGGAAAGACTGGAAAAACTGGGACTGTTCTCCTTAGAGCAAAAAAGGTTAACTGGAGATTTAAAAGAGGTGCTCAAAATTATGAGGGGTTTTGATGAGTGTAGAAAAGGAGAAACTGGTCCCACTGACAGGAGGGTTTGTAACCAGAGGATAAGATAATTGACAAAAAAACCCAGTGGGGAGATGAGTTTTCTTTATGCAGAGTTGTTGTGATTTGGAATATGCTGCCGGAAAGGGTGATGGAAACAGATTCAATAGTACCTTTCAAAAGGATAAATACTTGAAAGGAATAATTTGCAGGGCTATCAGAAAAGAGCAAGGGCGTGGGACTAATTGGACAGCTCTGTCAAAGAGACAGCACAGGTGCAGAGAGCTGAGTGGCCTCCTTCTGTGCTTTAGCATTCGATAATACTAACCTAGTCAGATGATAAATCTTAGGACTTTTCTATGTTTTTAGCTCAACAAAGTTGGAAAAGGCTATGAAGATGAACAACTTTGTAAGTGGCATTCAGAGTATCGAGGTGCCTGAATGAGAGAACTAGGCCATAGAAGTGGAATAGTTAAAAATACAGATGGTAGAAAAACCACAAAGGTAGCGAGCATACACTTCAGCTAATTACCCAGTTCTGAGTTTCAGCACCAGGGACAGCTCCTATTGCAAGTATTGCAACTGTTTGAACTGTAACATGCTGCAAGCTCTGCTATTCATCAACAACTCATCCGAAACCAACCAGCAGTAATTTATAAGGTGCCAAATATTTCCATGGCCTCTTCATTCAATTAGACTTGTGTCGGCATTAGTTTTTGCACAGAGCAGTGCAGAACTGTCCCTGGACAGATAACTGGCTGGCGTATCAGTGACTGAGTGTTTATTACAGGGACCTCGACACCTCTACCATTCTTATTTTCACTGCTGTGATATAGTGGTGCCACTGATCACGTCTCCTTCTAGTTGCCCTCTGGCAGACTCTTTTTATATATTATATCCCCTGTCCCCCAGCCATTCCTCTGAAGCACATATTCACACTCAACCTGATTGCTCCCTGGGCCTAGTCACCGATGACCCAAGTGGGCATCAGGAGACATTGAATTAGATCTCAATCACAGGAGGCATTTCACAGGAGCATTATGAGTCAAAATTTGACACCTGTTGTTATAACCTGTCTCAAGGTGCTGAACAGCTAAATGTATCCCTTTCTTTGTTTTTTAACTTTCTCCATTTCTCTCCTGACCTTTGAGATCCATTCCCAGGTGCACTGAAATTTCCTCCAGTTAAATATTGGGAAGATCAAAGCCATTGTCTTCAGCCCTCACCATAAACCCTGTTCCCTCGCCATGGATTTTATCTTCCATCCCTAGACACTGTTTCAGGCTGAATCAGCCTGTTTGCAGCCTTGGCATCCTGTTGACCCTGAGCTGAGCTTCTGAACCCATATTCTCTGCATCACCCAAACTGACAGCGTCCACCTTGGTAGTAATGCCCAACTGCTGATAAAACTCTAATCTATATTTTTGTTACTTCCAGACTTGACTATTTCAGGGCTTTTCTGCCCAGCCTCCCATCTACTACCTTCCACATACTTAAACTCGTACCAAGCCTTGTTCGTCCATCATTCCTGTGCTCGCTGACTGACAATGGATCCCAGTCCGGCAACACTTGCAATTAAAATTTCTCATCCTTGTGTTCAAATCCCCCCATGGTCTCACCCCTCCCTATCTCTGTAATCTCCTTCAGCCCCACAACCCTCCAATATCTCTACAAACTATTAATTCAAACCTCTTGCATATCCCTGATTTTAATCACTTCACCCTTGGTGGCCGTGTCTTCAGCTGTCTGGGCCCTAAGCTCTGGAATTCCCTCCCTAAACTTCTCCACCTCGCTACCTCCCTCTCCTTTAAGGCACTCCTTAAAACTTATCCTTTTGGCGAAACACTTGGTCACCTAATGTCAAAGAAGGTCAGATGAGGTCACATGAGGTCAGCCTTTTGCTTAAGTTTTGTTTGATTTCTTTTCAGTGGAGTGATGCGTATTTTCTGCTTCATTTCAGTGGGATACTTCTCCTGGCAATCAATATTTGTCACATGTTCAGGATATTTGTTTTTACAGGTTTTTTTTTAGTGTGACTCGAATTTGCATTTAAATCTGCCTTTTTAGCTCAGTGTCTTCTTTTTTGTTTAGCGTTGACTGTTCCAACACACTCCTGGCCAACATCCCACATTCTACCCTTTGTAAACTCGAGGTCATCCTCTGCTGCCCATGCTCTTACTTGCACTAAGTTCCATTCTCCCTTCGACCCCCTGCTCATTGACCTACATTGGCTCCCAGTTAAGCAACGCCTTGATTTCTAATTTCTCATCCTTGTTTTCAGATCGCCCCATGGCCTCATCCCTTCCTATCTCTGTAATCTCCTCCAGCACCACGAACATCCCAGATATCTGCAGTCCTCTGATTCTGGCTTCTTGAGCATCTGCGATTTTTATCCTTCCGCTGTTGGTGGCCGTGCCTTCAGCTGCCTGGGCCCTAAGCTTTTAAAATTTATCCCTAAACCTCTCCACCTCTCTATTTCTCTTTCCTCCTTTCAAATGCTCCTTAAGACCTATCTCTTTGACCAGGCTTTTCGTCATCTGCCCAAGCAGCCTCACAGCTCCAGAGACCCGGGTTCGATTCTGGGTACTGCCTGTGTGGAGTTTGCAAGTTCTCCCTGTGTCTGCGTGGGTTTTCTCCGGGTGCTCCGGTTTCCTCCCACAAGCCAAAAGACTTGCAGGTTGATAGGTAAATTGGCCATTATAAATTGTCACTAGTATAGGTAGGTGGTAGGGAAATATAGGGACAGGTGGGGATGTTTGGTAGGAATATGGGATCAGTGTAGGATTAGTATAAATGGGTGGTTGATGGTCGGCACAGACTCGGTGGGCCGAAGGGCCTGTTTCAGTGCTGTATTTCTAATCTAATCTAATCTAATATCTGCTTATGTGGATTGGGTGAAATTTTCTTTTATAATGTTCCTGTGAGGTGCCTTTGAATGTTTTCCTCTGTTAAACATGCTATATAAATAGAAGTTGCAGTTGTTGAAAGTGCTGACACTTGCTAGGGAGTAGCAGCCTGTGAGCTGCCAGTTTCTCAGTTCTGATATAATGCTGGCATGTTCCCTTGCCGCGGAATCCCTTTGCCGAGTGGGATGTTTCTTCCGGATGTGCCAATGTTCTGGGCTCAGCCTGTTTTGCTAGGTTGAGGCCAAGAAGCTTCCTGGGGAATTCTGGTATAGATGTGACAGACCCTTACTCTGCTGCAATGCAGGGCAGTGGTGAGACCACATTTGGAGTACTGTGTACAGTACTGGTCACCTTATTTAAGGAAGGATGTAAGGGAGGCAGCTCAAAGAAGGTTTACTAGACTAATACCTGGAATGGGTGGGCTGTCTTAAGAGGAAAGATTGGACAGGCTAGGCTTGTATCTGCTGGAATTTAAAACAGTAAGAGGCGATTGAAACATGTAAGATCCTGAGGGGTCGTGACAGGGTGGATGTGGAAAGGATGTTTCCCCTTGTGGGAGTATCTAGAACTAGGGGTCACAGTTTAAAAATAAGAGGTCACCCATTTAAGACAAAGATGAGGAGAAATCTTTTCTCTGAGGGTCATGAGTCTTTGGAATTCTCTTCCTCAAAAGGTGGTGGAAGCAGAGTCTTTGAATATTTTTTAAGGCAGAGGTAGATAGATTCTTGATAAGCAAGGGGGTGGAAGGTTATCGGGGGTAGGTGGAAATGTGGAGCAATCTGTTCAGCCATGAACTTATTGAATGACGGATCAGGCTCGAAGGGCCGAGTGGCCTACTCCTGCTCCTAATTCATACGTTCGTATGCAATATAGTGTGGCAGCCAGACTCTGTGATAGCCGAATACAGGAGGGAGGATGTTTAATTGTTGCAATTGTAGATGAGGGAAGTTGACTAGATCACCCTGCTATCAATTCAACTCCCTTTTGACGGAGATGTAAATTCTTGCTGCTCAGAGAAAGGTTGGATGTAAGGGGCACAATGGGGTTACAGACAGCCTGTGCAGCTAAAGACCGAATGCTGGGCAGCTTGTCACATGATGTAATTCCATTATTCCCACCCACGTAATGTACTTTTGACATCACAGTGGAGTGAATGGGGAGCAGCTGCTGAAGAACTTTCCCCTAAATCCTGCTGTCAGCATCTGCTCTTCGAACATAACTGGAACAAGCCTTTCCACATGTGCAACTCCCACCAAATTTACTGGATGGGATTCAGCAGGAGGAAAGAAATAAATGCTTGTATTTATAGCGTTCCTTTCATTGTCCACCGGACATCTCAAAGTGTTTTCAGCCAATGAAGTATTTTTGAAGTGTAGTCACTGTTGTAATCTAAGAAACACAGCAGCCAATTTGCACCCAGCAAGCTGCCACAAGCAGTAATGTGATAATGACCAGACTGCCTGTCTTTTGTGATGTTGATTGATGGATAATTATTGGCCTGGGAGAACTCTCTTGTTCTTCAAAATAGTGCCATGGGTTCTTCCGTGTCCGTCTGAGAGGTTCGACGGGATTTCGGTTTAACGTCTCAACTGAAAGGTGGCACCTCCGGCAGTGCAGCACTCACAACTGCACTGGAATGTCAGCCTTAAGTATCTCATTTTTGTTTTTGGCTGCTGTGTTTCCTACAATACAACAACCGACTACACTTCAGAAGTGCTTCATTGGCTGTGAAGTGCTTTGGGGTAAAGGCCAGCTGCCCGATCCGAACCTGACGGGACCCGACGACGTGTCAGGTTCGGGTCGGGTCGGGTTGCACTTCCGGGTCCAGCATTCGGGCTCGGGTCAGACCTGGTCGGACACGCTCTATCACAGGTAAGTGGCTCCACTGTTGCTGTAATTTTTGGGCTTGAAAGGTGATTTTGTTACAGTTATTTTAAGCTTATGCAGATCAGCAACAAAGTGAAAAATGGAAGGTAAGTTAACTGATGGTCGGGTTGGGTCGGGCGCGGGAAGAAATGGAAAGACTCGGGCTCCGGTCGCGTCTTTTTTTGCAGACCTGAGCAGGCCTTTACTTTGGGGCACCCGGAAGTGGTGAGAGTCTGCTATATAAATATATGTTCTTTATTTTATTGCGCTTTCTTGTTGGGATCAGAATACTCAACACGATCTGTGGACTAAACCTGACCCCCATCTACTATCTGTGGCTCAGTGACTTTTATTACGAGTGTTCCCCTATTAGTTTTCCATCTCAAATGATTAAGTATTTATGAAACTGATGTTGCTGCCACATGTATATTAAGAAACAAAAGTGAAATTCATCTTCCCCTTTGAGGCTACAATGCTCTGCAGGTTCGATAATCCAGCTCCAGGCTTTTATGGCCCATACTGAAGATTGTGGGGGGGGGGGGGGTGCCCGAGCAGGAAGAGGCACACTCTGTTAAAGGTCTGTAATGATTGATTAGAATATTTCATTTCATTTTTTGGATTGTTCTCGTACTCAGATTGATTTACTGGCAGTTCTGCATTGAAACACGGCCAAGTTTCTAAGTGTCATGTTCGGCCACACCTGCCAAATGAGGCGCATTAATTTTGTCATGAACATTGATTTTGAACTGTTACTGGAGTGAAGAAAGGACTTGTTAAACAGATCAGCCATGGCTGGAAAAACATTCGCATATTAACAGACAGTGATTGGAAGGACAAAGCAGCCATTACCTAACATTCAACCCACAATTTGATCACCAGACGTTGAAGATAAAGGCCTGCAAAAAGAAATCCCCGACCCGAGCCCGACAAAACCACATCCGACCCCAGCCCGACCCGGCCCGAGTCCTTCCATTTTTTCCCGCACCTGACCCGACCATCAGTTAACTTACCTTCCATTTTTCACTTTGTTCCTGATCTGCACAAGCTTAAAATAACTGTAACAAAACCACCTTTCTAGTCCAAAAATTAAATTAACTTTGGAGCCACCTACCTGTGATAGAACGTGTCCGACCTGGCCCGACCCGAGCCCGAATACTGGACCTGGAAGTGCAACCCAACCTGACCCAAACCCGACACATGTCATCGGGTCCCGTCGGGTTCGGGTCGGGTAGCTGGCCTTTAGGTGAAGGTGGGGGAGCTCGCATTCCAGGTTGATTGCTAAGATGGCCGAATACACAAACGGACATGTTCAAACCAGCTAGTCACATGACTAACCTGCTGGGCAACTTGAGTTTTTTGAATTTGTACAAACAGTTTGGCAGAGAGCTGTTTGCTCCTGGACTGAGAATATCTCTCTCCTGTCTGCTCCCATCTTTTTCTCACAAGCCTCTGAATCCGCTGAGGATGCATGAACCCCAAGAGAGAAAAGTCTCCTGTAGTGAACAAGGTTTAAGAAGAATACTGGGCCCCAATGAAAAGCAAGATCTACCTACCATCAAGGACTCTGCAGTGAGCTCGAAGAACCGTAACAACAACTCTTCAGAGATTGCCTCAAACTTTTCCACTTTATTTTTCTTCTGCTCTTTTCTGTCTCTATTCGCATGTGTGTATCGCATATGCATGTTAGCGTGGGCACGTCGTGTATCCGTAGGCGTTAACCGAATTAGAGTTTGTTTAAGTTTAATAAATTTCCACATTTCTTCTTTAAACCTAAGAAAACCAGTTTGTGCTGGTTACTTTGCCTTATAATTGGAAAGCGGTGAACAAGGATTCACCAAGGGGGAGCTAAAAACACGGTGTGTTTAAAATTAAACCCTGTTACAATAAGACCAGGTGAAGGCTGAAAGGGAACCTTAGACACCTTTCTCACCTGGTAGTAACACTAAGATTACTGAACTGTTCATTAAAAATGGATGTAGTGGCTCTGGGATTGTCAAGTAAATAGTTGGAAGAGTGCGGACTCAATTTTCATTTCATGGGGTACGTTATATAGGCAGCATCTGGGGAGCTGGATGATGCAGTGGGTTAGAACATGACCTTTAACCTCTTGCACCTGGGGTTCAATCCAGCCCAGACTATTCGGCTGAAGGAGGGGAGGTGAAGGGAGATGTTTTTAATTCAGCAAAATATTATGATCTGGAACACACTGCCTAAAAGGCCGGTGGAAGCAGATTCAAAAATAGCTTTGAAAAGGCAATACATAAAAAGGGGTCTATTTGCAGGGCTATGGGGAAAGAGTGGGGGGAGTGGTACTAATTGGATAGCTCTTTCAAAGAGTCAACATAGGCACAATGGGCTGAATAGCCTTCTGTGCAGTATGATTCTATGTCTTCTTGTATGCTGGCAGTAAGGTGCCTGCAGGCAATGAGTTTGTGGAGATCAGAAACCCAACAATAAGACTGAACATTGTTTGACACTAATTGGCAATTCTTGCTTAGAAAGACTGTAGGGGTTGTAAGAAATGGCAGTTGTCTCACTGGCTGAGAAAGGGCCACTGTTTTGATGCTGAAATTGATGGAAAATGTTGGGTAGAGCAGAAGGAACTTTGCTCTGTCTCTAACAAGAGACTGTCTTGGCAGTGTTTGATGAGACAGTGTCGAGCGAGCTGTACTCTGTATCTACCCTGTGTTGTACCAGACCCGGGAGTGTTTGATGGAATATTGAGATTGTTACCCGATCCCTGACGCCGCTCCATTCACCAGTACTAACATCCTTCGATTGATTTAACACAAAGCACTCATGAAACATACAGCTGTCAGTAACAATCTCAAATACATTATTCTGATGTCAAAGAAATTGACAGTACTGTGCTCTACTGCTAATGGTTTATATATGAATTAAAATCCCTTGGTGAAACATGAATATGTAAATGTTTAGCACATTCATACAGATTTCCTTCACCTGTGGTGTTAATGGAAGCATTGACTAAGTCTTCTGTTAAAATAGTAGACAAAAATATTTTTATAAGCAGACTAAAGGTTCATACTCCTGTATCTCATAAAGCAAGCTCACTCCTTTGGAAAGGAGAACAAAATTGTCTCTGCTATAGTCAGGAATTGTGTCACGATGTGAAGTTAACACCCGGCTCAGCATCGACAATCCGCATTACTAAAATGTCATTCGTGTGAAGAATGTTCTGAGGTGCCTCCCAGATCAGTCCAGGGGGGAGATGTTAGAAAAGGTGGCCAAAGAGATGAGCTTTGAGAAGATTTTTGGAGAAGAGGGAGGTGGCGAGCCATAATGAGACTTGAGGGAGGTGGATTGTCGGGCTGCCAAGGCCCTAAACCCAGGAGTTTGCTCCTGAAACCTCTCTACCACTCTCTCCTTCTTTAAGACTCTTTGACCAAGCTTTTGATCACCTGCCACAATATCTCCTTTTGTGGCTCAGTGTCACATTTTATTTGATAACACTCCTGTGAAGCACCTTGGGATGTTTTACTACATTAAAGGCACTCTATAAATGCAAGTTGTTGTTGTTGAGTGTGAGAGATGAGGAAAGTTTGATTGCAAATTGCTCTCAGTAGTCACGGTCAAAGGCAGTCTGGAATCTGGGATATCATGTGGCGTGCAGCACCCAAACTCGGTTAGTTGCAGTTCAGTGAAGTAATTGGTTAATATTTGTGGATAACGTATAATGAGGCTAGAAAAATTCAATTAATTTAAGAACATGGAATGTTTACATGAAATTGGCTTTTCTATTTTTCTTATTAATTTGGAGCTTTGTCTGTTGCTGAGTTTCCAGAATTCCGTGTAGTTCAGTGTCAATAATTGCTTTGAAGAGTAGAGTCTTTGTTGGGGAGATTTTCGGGTGCTTTTTACTCTCACTTGTGATCACTGTATTATGAAGTCATCACGATCTGCAATTGTTCATCGTCTTCCTCCTCAGGATGAAAACACTTAAAGAAATAAATTGCATTTATTTAGCGCCTTTGACAACATCAGTTCACTCCAAAGAATTGTACAGGCAATGAAGTACTTTCGAAGTGCAGTTGCTTTTTTTTATTCATTCGTGGGATATGGGCATCGCTAACAAGGTGAGCATTTATTGCCCATCCCTAATAGCCCTTGAGAAGGTGGTGGTGAGCTGCCTTCTTGAACCGTTGCAGTCCATTTGGGGTAGGTATACCCACAGTGCTGTTAGGAAGGGAGTTCCAGGATTTTGACCCAGCGACAGTGAAGGAACAGCGATATAGTTCCAAGTCAGGATGGTGTGTGACTTGGAGGGGAACTTGCAGGTGGTGGTGTTCCCATGCAACTGCTGCCCTAGTCCTTCTAAGTGGTAGAGCTCGTGGGTTTGGAAGGTGCTGTCTAAGGAGCCTTGGTGCTTTGCTGCAGTGCATCTTGTAGATAGTACACACTGCTGCCACTGTGCATCGGTGGTGGAGGGAGTGAATGTTTGTGGATGGGGTGTCAATCAAGCGGGCTGCTTTGTCCTGGATGGTGTCGAGCTTCTTGAGTGTTGATGGAACTGCACCCATCCAGGCAAGTGGAGAGTATTCCATCACACTCCTGACTTGTGACTTATAGATAGTGGACAGGCTTCGGGGTGTCAGGAGGTGAGTTACTCGCTGCAGGATTTCTAGCCTCTGACCTGCTCTTGTAGCCACAGTATTTATATGGCTACTCCAGTTCAGTTTCCGGTCAATGGTAACCCACAGGATGTTGATATTGGGGGATTCAGTGATTGTAATGCCATTGAATGTCAAGGGGAGATGATAGGTTCTCTCTTGATAGAGATGATCATTGCCTGTCATTTGTGTGGCGCGAATGTTACTTGCCACTTATCAGCCTGGATATCGTCCAGGTCTTGCTGCATTTCTACACGGACTGCTTCAGTATCTGAGGAGTCGTGGACGGTGTTGAACATTGTGCAATCATCAGCGAACATCCCCAATTCTGACCTTATGATTGAAAGAAGGTCATTGATGAAGCAGCTGAAGATGGTTGGGCCGAGGAAACTACACTGAGGAACTCCTGCAGTGATGTCCTGGAGCTGAGATGATTGACCTTCAACAACCACAACCATCTTCTTTTATGCTAGGTGTGACTCCAACCAGCAGAGAGTTTTCCCCCTAATTCCCATTGACTCCAGTTTTGCTAGGGCTCCTTGATGCCATACTCAGTCAAATGCTGCTGTGATGTCAAGGGCAGTCACTCTCACCTCAACTCTGGAGTTCAACTCTTTTGTCCATGTTTGAACCAAGGCTGTAGAAACAAAGACATAAGCATAGAAAATAGGAGCAGGAGTAGGCCATTCGGCCCTTCGAGTTTGCTCCGCCATTCATTATGATCATGGCTGATCATCCAACTCAGTAACCTGTTCCCGTTTTCGCCCCATACCCTTTGATCCCTTTAGACCCAAGAGCTATATCTAACTCCTTCTTGAAAACATACAATGTTTTGGCCTCAACTGCTTTCTGTGGTAGCAAATTCCACAAGCTCACCACTCTCTGGGTGAAGAAATTTCTCCTCATCTCAGTCCTGAAAGGTTTACCCCGTATCCTTAGACTATGACCCCTGGTTCTGGACTCCCCCACCATTGGGAACATCCTTCCTGCATCTACCCTGTCAAGTCCTGTTAGAATTTTATAGGGTTCTTTGAGATCCCCCCCTCATTCTTCTGAACTCCAGCGAATATAATCCTAACCGACTCAATCTCCCCTCGTACGTCAGTCCCGCACCCCAGGAATCAGTCTGTTAAACCTTCGCTGCACTCCCTCTATAGCAAGAACATCCTTCCTCAGATAAGGAGACCAGAACTGCACACAATATTCCAGGTGTGGCCTCACCAAGGCCCTGTATAATTGCAGCAAGACATCCCTGCTCCTGTACTCAAATCCTCTCTCTATGAAGGCCAACATACCATTTGTCTTTTTTACCGCCTGTTGCATCTGCATGCTTACCTTCAGCGACTGGTGTATGAGAACACCCAGGTCTCGCTGCATATTCCCCTCTCTCAGTTTATAGCCGTTCAGATAATAATCTCCCTTCCTGTTTTTGCTACCAAAGTGGATAACCTTGCATTTATCCACATTATACTGCATCTGCCATGCAGTAGCCCACTCACTCAACTTGTCCAAATCACTCTGAAGCCTCTCTGCATCCTCCTCACAACTCACCCTCTCACCCAGTTTTGTGTCATCTGCAAATTTGGAGATATTACTTTTAGTTCCCTCATCTAAATCATTAATGTATATTGTGAATCGTTGGGGTCCTAGCACCGTTCCCTGCAGTACCCGGCTAGTCATAGAGAGAGAGAGAGAGAGATACAGCACTGAAACAGGCCCTTTTGCCCACTGAGTCTGTACTGACCATCAACCGCCCATTTATACTAATCTTACATTCCCTACCGCATCCCCTCCTACATTAATCCCATATTCCCTCCCATTCTCCTATCAACACTAGGGGCAATTTACAATGGCCAATTTACTTATCAACCTGCAAGTCTTTGGCAGTGGGAGGAAACCAGAGCACCTGGCAGAATCCCACACAGTCACAGGGAGACCTTGCAAACTCCACAGAGGCAGTACCCAGAACCGAACACGGGTTGCTGGATCTGTGAGGTTGCAGTGCTAATCACTGCGCCACTGAGCCTGCCATTCAGAAAAGGACCCATTTATCCCACCTCTTTGTTTCTTGTCTGCTAACCAATTTTCTATCCATCGCAATACACTACCACCAATCCCATACACTTTAATTTTACATGCTAATCTCTTATGTGGGATTTTGTCGAAAGCCTTCTGAAAGTCCAAATAAACCACATCCACTGGCTCCCCCTCATCAACTCTACTAGTTACATCCTTGAAGAATTCTAGTAGATTTGTCAAGCATGATTTCCCTTTCGTAAATCCATGCTGACTCTGTCCGATTCTACCACTGTTCTCCAAGTGCTCTGCTATAAAATCTTTGATAATGGACTCTAGAATTTTCCCCATTACCAACATCAGGCTAATATAAATAAAAACAAGAAATGCTGGAACCACTCAGCAGGTCTGGCAGCATCTGTGGAAAGACAACAAAGAAAAGAACAAAGAAAATTACAGCACAGGAACAGGCCCTTCGGCCCTCCAAGCCTGCGCCGATCCAGATCCTCTATCTAAACATGTCACCTATTTTCTAAGGGTCTGTATCTCTTTGCTTCCTGCCCATTCATGTATCTGTCTAGATACATCTTAAAAGACGCTATCGTGCCCGCGTCTACCACCTCCGCTGGCAACGCGTTCCAGGCACCCACCACCCTCTGCGTAAAGAACTTTCCACGCATATCCCCCCCTAAACTTTTCCCCTCTCACTTTGAACTCGTGACCCCTAGTAATTGAATCCCCCACTCTAGGGAAAAAGCTTCTTGCTATTCACCCTGTCTGTACCTCTCATGATTTTGTACACCTCAATCAGGTCCCCCCTCAACCTCCGTCTTTCTAATGAAAATAATCCTAATCTACTCAACCTCTCTTCATAGCTAGTGCCCTCCATACCAGGCAACATCCTGGGGAACCTCCTCTGCACCCTCTCCAAAGCATCTATATCCTTTTGGTAATGTGGCGACCAGAACTGCACGCAGTATTCCAAATGTCGCCAAACCAAAGTCCTATACAACTGTAACATGACCTGCCAACTCTTGTACTCAATACCCCGTCCGATGAAGGAAAGCATGCCGTATGCCTTCTTGACCACTCTATTAACCTGCGTTGCCACCTTCAGGGAACAATGGACCTGAACACCCAAATCTCTCTGTACATCAAATTTTCCCCAGGACTTTTCCATTTACTGTATAGTTCACTCTTGAATTGGATCTTCCAAAATGCATCACCTCGCATTTGCCCTGATTGAACGCCATCTGCCATTTCTCTGCCCAACTCTCCAGTCTATCTATATTCTGCTGTATCCTCTGACAGTCCCCTTCAGTATCTGCTACTCCACCAATCTTAGTGTCGTCTGCAAACTTGCTAATCAGACCACTTATACTTTCCTCCAAATCATTTATGTATATCACAAACAACAGTGGTCCCAGCACGGATCCCTGTGGAACACCACTGGTCACACGTCTCCATTTTGAGAAACTCCCTTCCACTGCTACTCTCTGTCTCCTGTTGCCCAGCCAGTTCTTTATCCATCTAGCTAGTACACCCTGGACCCCATGCGACTTCACTTTCTCCATTCTTCGGTCACTGACCCGAAACGTTAACTCTCTTCACAGATGCTGCCAGACCTGCTGAGTATTTCCAGCATTTCTTGTTTTTATTTCAGATTTCCAGCATCCGCAGTATTTTGCTTTCATTACCGACATCAGGCTGACTGGTTTATAATTCCCTGCTTTCTCTCTACCTCCCTTTTAAATAGTGGGGTTATATTAGCTACCCTACAATCTGTAGGAGTCTGTAGAATGCATCCACTATTTCTAGGGCCACTTCCTTAAGTACTCTGGGATGCAGACCATCAGGCCCTGGGGATTTATCGGCTTTCAATCCCATCAATTTCCCCAACACCATTTCTCTATTAATACTGATTTCCTTCAGTTCCTCTCTCTCACTAAGCCCTGTGTTCCCCAACATTTCTGGTATATTTGTGTCCTCCTTTGTGAAGACAGAACCAAAGTATGCATTTAGTTGGTCAGCCATTTCTTTATTCCCCATAATAAATTCCCCTGCTTCTGACTGTAAGGGACCTACATTTGTCTTCACCAATCTTTTTCTCTTCACAGACCTATAGAAACCTTTACAGTCAGTTTTTATGTTCCCCACAAGCTTGCTCTCGTACTCTATTTTCCCCTTCTTAATCAATCCCTTGGTTCTCCTTTGCTGAATTCTAAACTGCTCCCAATCCTCAGGTCTGTTGTTTTTTCTGGCGAATTTATATGCCTCTTCCTTGGATCTAATGCTATCTCTAATTTCCCTTGTAAGCCATGGTTTGGCTACCTTCCCCGTTTTACTTTTGTGCCAGACAGGGATAAACAATTGTTGCAGTTCATCCATGTGCTCTTTAAATGTTTGCCATTGCCTTTCCACCATTATCCCTTTCAGTAACGTTTCCCAATCCGTCATGGCCAACTCGCGCCTCATACCTTCGTAGTTTCCTTTACTAAGATTCAGGACCCTAGTCTCAGAATCAACTACGTCACTCTCTATCTTGATGAAGAATTCTATCATATTATGGTCGCTCATCCCCAAGGGGTCTCGCACCACTAGATTTACAATTATGTAATGAGGTCAGGAGCTGAGTGGCCCTGGCGGAACCCAAACTGAGCATCAGTGAGCAGGTTATTGCTGAGCAAGTGCTGCTAGATAACACTGTCGATGACACCGTCCATCACTTCACTGATGATTGAGAGTAGGCTGATGGGGTGGTGGTTGGCCGGATTGGATTTGTCCTGCTTTTTGTGTACAGGACATACCTGGGCAATTTTCCACATTGCCAGATAGATGCCAGTGTTGTAGCTGTACTGGAACAGCTTGGCCAGGGGCACAGCAGGTTCTGGAGCACAGGTCTTCAGTACTATTGCCGGAATATTGTCAGGGCCCATAGCCTTTGCAATATCCAGTGCCTTCAGTCGTTTCTTGATATCACGTGGAGTGAATCAAATTGGCTGAAGTCTGGCATCTGTGATGCTGGGGACTTCAGGAGGAGGCCAAGATGGATCATCCACTCAGCATTTCTGGCTGAGGATTGTTGCAAATGCTTTAGCCTTATCTTTTGAACTGATGTCCTGGGCTCCCTCATCATTGAGGATGAGGATATTTGTGGAGCCACCTCCTCCTGTCAGTTGTTTAATTGTCCACCACCATTCACGTCTGGATGTGCAGGACTGCAGAGCTTGGATCTGATCCATTGGCTTTGAGATCGGCTAGCTGTGTCTATCGCATGCTGCTTCTGTTGTTTGGCACGCAGATAGGCCTGTGTTGTAGCTTCACCAGGTTGACACCTCATTTTGAAGTATACCTGGTGCTGCTCCTGGCATGCCCTCCTGCACTCTTCATTGAACCAGGGTTGGTCTCCTGGCTTGATGGTAATGGTAGAGTGGGGGATATTAGAATTAGAATTAGAACATTACAGCGCAGTACAGGCCCTTCGGCCCTCAATGTTGCGCCGACCTGTGAAACCATCTGACCAACGCTATTCCATTTTCATCCATATGTCTATCCAATGACCACTTAAATGCCCTTAAAGTTGGCGAGTCTACTACTGTTGCAGGCAGGGCGTTCCACGCCCCTACTACTCTCTGAGTAAAGAAACTACCTCTGACATCTGTCCTATATCTATCACCCCTCAACTTAAAGCTATGTCCCCTTGTGTTTGCCATCACCATCCGAGGAAAAAGACTCTCACTATCCACCCTATCCAACCCTCTGATTATCTTATATGTCTCTATTAAGTCACCTCTCCTCCTCCTCCTCTCCAACGAAAACAACCTCAAGTCCCTCAGCCTTTCCTCGTAAGATCTTCCCTCCATACCAGGCAACATCCTAGTAAATCTCCTCTGCACCCTTTCCATAGCTTCCACATCCTTCCTATAATGCGGTGACCAGAACTGCACGCAATACTCCAGGTGCGGTCTCACCAGAGTTTTGTACAGCTGCAGCATGACCCCGTGGCTCCGAAACTCGATCCCCCTACTAATAAAAGCTAACACACCATATGCCTTCTTAACAGCCCTATTAACCTGGGTAGCAACCTTCAGGAATTTATGCACCTGGACACCAAGATCTCTCTGTTCATCTACACTACCAAGAATCTTCCCATTAGCCAAGTACTCTGCATTCCTGTTACTCCTTCCAAAGTGAATCACCTCGCACTTTTCCGCATTAAACTCCATTTGCCATCTCTCAGCCCAGCTCTGCAGCCTATCTATGTCCCTCTGTACCCTACAACATCCTTCGGCACTATCCACAACTCCACCGACCTTAGTGTCATCCGCAAATTTACTAACCCACCCTTCTACACCCTCTTCCAGATCATTTATAAAAATGACAAACAGCAGTGGCCCCAAAACAGATCCTTGCGGTACACCACTAGTAACTAAACTCCAGGATGAACATTTGCCATCAACCACCACCCTCTGTCTTCTTTCAGCTAGCCAATTTCTGATCCAAAGCTCTAAATCACCTTCAACCCCATACTTCCGTATTTTCTGCAATAGCCTACCATGGGGAACCTTATCAAACGCCTTACTGAAATCCATATACACCACATCCACTGCTTTACCCTCATCCACCTGTTTAGTCACCTTCTCGAAAAACTCAATAAGGTTTGTGAGGCACGACCTACCCGTCACAAAACCGTGCTGACTATCGCTAATGAACTTATTCTTTTCAAGATGATTATAAATCCTGTCTCTTATAACCTTTTCCAACATTTTACCCACAACCGAAGTAAGGCTCACGGGTCTATAATTGCCAGGGCTGTCTCTACTCCCCTTCTTGAACAAGGGGACAACATTTGCTATCCTCCAGTCTTCCGGCACTATTCCTGTCGACAATGACGACATAAAGATCAAGGACAAAGGCTCTGCAATCTCCTCCCTAGCTTCCCAGAGAATCCTAGGATAAATCCCATCTGGCCCAGGGGACTTATCTATTTTCACACTTTCCAAAATTGATAACACCTCCTCCTTGTGAACCTCAATCCCATCTAGCCTAGTAGCCTGAATCTCAGTATTCTCCTCGACAACATTTTCTTTCTCTACTGTAAATACTGACGCAAAATATTCATTTAACACTTCCCCTACCTCCTCTGATTCCACACACAACTTCCCACTACTATCCTTGATTGGCCCTAATCTAACTCTAGTCATTCTTTTATTCCTGATATACCTATAGAAAGCCTTAGGGTTTTCCCTGATCCTATCCTCCAATGACTTCTCCTGTCCTCTCCTTGCTCTTCTTAGCTCTCCCTTTAGATCCTTCCTGGCTAGCTTGTAACTCTCAAGCGCCCTAATTGAGCCTTCAAGTCTCATCCTAACATAAGCCTTCTTCTTTCTCTTGACAAGCGCTTCAACTTCTTTAGTAAACCACGGCTCCCTCGCTCGACAACTTCCTCCCTGCCTGACAGGTACATACTTATCAAGGACACGCAGTAGCTGCTCCTTGAATAAGCTCCACATTTCGATTGTTCCCATCCCCTGCAGTTTCCTTCCCCATCCTACGCATCCTAAATCTTGCCTAATCGCATCATAATTTCCTTTCCCCCAGCTATAATTTTTGCCCTGCGGTATATACCTGTCCCTGCCCATCGCTAAGGTAAACCTAACCGAATTGTGGTCACTATCACCAAAGTGCTCACCTACATCTAAATCTAACACCTGGCCGGGTTCATTACCCAGTACCAAATCCAATGTGGCATCGCCCCTGGTTGGCCTGTCTACATACTGTGTCAGAAAACCCTCCTGCACACACTGGACAAAAACTGACCCATCTAAAGTACTCGAACTATAGTATTTCCAGTCGATATTTGGAAAGTTGAAGTCCCCCATAACAACTACCCTGTTACTCTCGCCCCTGTCGAGAATCATCTTCGCTATCCTTTCCTCTACATCTCTGGAACTATTTGGAGGTCTATAAAAGACTCCCAACAGGGTGACCTCACCTCTCCTGTTTCTAACGTCGGCCCATACTACCTCAGTAGACGAGTCCTCAAATGTCCTTTCTGTCGCTGTAATACTCTCCTTGATTAACAATGCCACACCCCCCCCTCTTTTACCATCTTCTCTGTTCTTACTGAAACATCTAAATCCCGGAACCTGCAACATCCATTCCTGCCCCTGCTCTACCCATGCCTCCGAAATGGCCACTACATCGAGATCCCAGGTACCAACCCATGCTGCAAGCTCACCCACCTTATTCCGGATGCTCCTGGCGTTGAAGTAGATATGCCGGGCCATGATGTTACAGATTGTGGTTGAGTACAATTCTCCTGCTGCTGATGGCCCACAGTGCCTCATAGATGCTTAGTTTTGCATTGTTAGATCTGTTCAAAATCTATCCCATTTAGCACGGTGATCATGCCACACAAGACAATGGACGGCATTTTCAATGTGAAGTTGGGACTTGGTCTCCACAAGGACTGTGCGGTGGTCACTCCTACCAATACTGTCATGGACAGATGCATCTGCGGCAGGCAGATTGGTGAGGAAGAGGTCAAGTATATTTTTCCCTCTTGTTGGTTCCCTCATCATTTGCCGTGGACCCAATCTAGCAGCCATGTCCTTTAGTATTCGGCCAGCTCGGTCAGTAGTGGTGCTCCCGAGCCACTCTTGGTGATGGATATTGAAGTCCCCCACCCAGAGTACATTCTGTTCCCTTGCTACCCTCAGTGTTTCCTCCAAGTGGTGATCAACATGGAGGAGTACTGATTCATTAGCTGAGGGAGGGTGGTAGAAGGTAATCAGCAGGAGGTTTCCTTGCCCATGTTTGACCTGATGCCATGAGACTTCACGGGGTCCAGAGTAGAGGCCTGATCAGGTCGGGAAAAAAGAATCCAACCCGAACCCGACCAAACCACTGCGCACCCGAGCCCGACCCGGCCCGAGTCCCTCTGATTTTACCCTGAGTCCGATCTGACCTGAACCCGACCTGGCTCCACCCGACCATCCCTTTACTCACCTTCAGACTCGGAATCTCCACGAAGCTGCAGCGCATACATGATGATGTCATCGTGACGTCACTCGCTCACTGCGCAGACTCAGTTTCGTCCCGGACTCCCAGCTCAGGTAAGTTTTTAAAATTTCAAGACTTACCAGCAGAGCACTTACCGTTTGTGTCCGGCCCGACCTGACCCGACTTGACTTGAACTCGGCCCGACCACAGCCAAGCCCGAACGCTGTAAACCTGAAGATGGGCCCGACCTGACCCGAAACTGACACATGTCGTTGGGTCCCGTCAGGTTCGGGTCGGGTAGCAGGCCTCTAGTCCAGCGTCATTGTTGAGGGCTCCCAGGGCAACTCCTCACCAACTGTATACCACTGTGCCGCCACCTCTGCTGTGTCTGTCCAGCCTGTGGGACAGGACATTTCCGGGGCTGGTGATGTTGGTTGTAATGTAGGAAATACAGCAGCTAAGGGCAATAATGAGATCAACTAGTATTGGTTGATGGATAGATATTGGCCCCAGGAACTCCCCTGCTCTTTGATATAGTGGCTATAGAATTATTTACATCCACCTGAGAGGGCAGATGGGGCCTCGGTTTAACATCTCATTTGCAAGACAGTGCAGCTGTCCCTCAGTACTGCACTGGGAGAGTCAGCCTAGATATTGCACTCAAATCTCAGGAGTGGGAGTCGAACCGAGAGGCAAGAGTGCTACTCACTGAGCCACGGCTGACACCTTTTCCTGAGTGCAATGTTAATTCCGTAAGTAAGTGAGATCACATGACTTTCACATTGATATATTTGGGAGAAGTGTCAAAGTTTATAGTGGAAGACACCATGAGGGTGAAAAGAATAGAGAAAATGAGGTAAATTTGAGAGTGTCCCTATGCGCCAAGCTTCAATTTAAATGCCTGAAGATTGTAGGAAGGAAGGAAGGAAGGAATGAGGCAGGTAAGGAATGTCACAGATTTGAGATCCTGGATAGAGTGTGTTGATGTGGGATGCTGTGCAATGAATTTTGATTTCAATGCACAATGATGAGATAGTGAGGAGGAAGCGTGTAGAGGAGATCAGAACATAACGAATAAGAGCAGGAGAAGGCCATCTAAGATTATGGCTGCAAGGAACACAAAAAGTTAGCATCCAGTGTTACGACTGTGGTGAGAGGAGTGCACTGTCTTTCTCTAGTTCCACTTCTCCACAGGTCACAACATATATTTAAATGTTTACCCAGTTACCGATACGGTCAATTATATACTCTATTTTTATTTCAGAATAAAATCCACCAACCAAGTTTCTTTAACAAATAACAAAATTATCAATTTATTATAAAACAAGACGTATTCGGGAAAGATGCAAAGCATTAACACACTGATTGAAATATAAAAGTTCCCTTCTATCTTCGCCCAACACACACACAGACACAGATTAAAGAAAAAATAGAGGTTTACTCTGCAGAGGTCTTTTTACAAAAAGACGAAAAAAAACTTCGGCCAAATATTTGTTCATTCATGAAGGAAAAGGAGAGGATATGGAATGATATCAGCTGTCCCTTTATTCTGGCATCCCAAATACGCATAGATGATAGTCACTGGGATCTTTTTGAAGGAGTTCTCTTCAGGCGACGTTGAGGATTAGTCTGGCAGGCTTTCCAGGAGAAATGCGGCATCAGGGTTTTCAGCTATCACACTGGATTCTCAGGGTTTCTCAGAGAGGTGGAGAAAAGATAAACTGATATCTTCTCTCTTAGCAGGCTGACCCCCAACTGACTCAAAACAGTATTCAAAATGAAACTAACTCTTGACCAACATAAATCTTGACACGTCACTTCTCTGTAAACAACTTCCATAGTCAGAAGGCACCTGCTATTTACATAGCTGAAGACATGTGACTTCCAGTAAGTGTTGTTTTTAAACAGAAAGCTTAAGTCCCAAAGTCTCTCCGGTGACCTTTTTAAAAAAAAAAGTCCAGCATTTATGGATCTATGGAATCACTTCAGTCCTCCAAAGAAATCCATTTCGACAATCTTCAACCATGAGTCCTCAAAAGAATATGAAAAAATAGAAGCACTTTCATAATAGCAGGAACAGAAAGCAATTAGGAAGGTAAATGGCATGTTGGTCTTTATTGCAAGGGGGATGGAGTACAAGAATAAGAAGTCTTGTTACAATGTATAGGCTTTGGTGAGACCAGACTTGGAGTACTCTGTAGTTTTGGTCTCCATACCTAAGGAAGGATATACTTACCTTGGAGGTGGTAATGTGATGGTTCACTAGATTGGTTCCTGGGATGAGAGATTGTCCTATGATGAGAGGCTGAGTAAATTGGGCCTCTACTCTCTGGAGTTTAGAAGAATGGGAGGTGATCTTATTGAAATATACAATATTTTAAAGGGGCTTGACAGGGTAGACATTTCTTCACTCAAAGGGTTATGGATCTTTGGAATTCTCTACCCCAGAGGGTTGTGAATGCTCCATCGTTGAGTATATTTAAGGCTGGGATAGATGGACTTTTGGTGTCCCAGGAAATCAAGAGATATGGGAAACGGGCGGGAAACAGGAGTTGAGGCAGAAGATCACTCATGATCATATTAAATGACAGAGCAAGTTCGAGGGGCCAAATGGTCTACTCCTGCTCCTATTTCTTATTGCTCTTATTTCTTATGTTCATATGTTCTTCTACCTCAACATCATTTTCCCACCCTATCCCCATATCTCTTGATTCCCTTAGAGTCCAAAAATTGATTAATCTCTGTGTTAAATATACTCAACGACTGAGCGTCCATAGCCCTTTTGGGTAAAAAAAAATTCCAAAGGTTGACAACCCTGCAAAGAATTTTTTCCCCATCTCAGTCCCAAGTGACCGAACCCTTAGCCTGAGACTATGACCTCTAGTTCTGGACGTTCCAGCCAGGGGAGAACATCCCCTCAATATTTACCCTGAACTCCTCTAAGAATTTTATGCATTTCCATGAGATCACCTCTCATTCTTCTAAACTCCAGAGAAAATAGGCCCATTCTACTCCACCTCTCCTCATAGGAAAATCCCATCATCCCAGGTATCAATCTGGTGCACTTGCATTGCTCCCCCTCTAGGGAAAGTCTATCCTTCCTCAGATAAAGAGATCTAAAGGACAGTTTATTCAGAGCTCGGAAGCAACAGCAGAGGAAAGCGATCAACATCATAATATTGATTAAGTCACCCTTTTTCCTGCTGAGTAATTATATTTAGAATTTTAACTTGCAACCAGTTATCTTTAGCAGGACAGTAAACATTGTAAATAAAGTTACTGTGGTTCTAAAATATCTCAGTCATTAATAAGCCAGCATTGCTCCACTGGATGGAGCTTCAGTTAGAGTGTTCAAGCTGGTATTGGACAGAGCTAAACACCCACGAACACCCCAATTCCATCCCTGGTCTGTGCTGCGTTAGCTGATCTCATTTGCTACATGAAAAGGTGTGCTGTACAGTGCAAGGCAAAAGAATCAGCAAGGGTTCCTGCTCCTGATCGCTATCCCCACCTGCTTGGATATTGGAGAATCATACAGGACAGAGAGAAGTCATTTGGTCCATTATGACTGTGCTGGCTCTTTGAAAGAGCTATCCAATTAGTCCCACTGCCCTACTCATTTCCCATAGCCCTGCAAATATTTCCAATTATTTCAGGAAGTGCATTCCAGATCACTAACACATCGCTGTGTTTTTAAAAAAAAATTCTCCTCTCCCTCCTGCCATTTTTTGCCAATTAACTTAAATCTGTGTCCTCTGATTACCAACCCTACAGCCAGTGGAAACAGTTCCCACTTACCTACCCTCAACAAATCCCTCTTAATTATGAACACCTCTGTTAACTTTACCCTTATCCTTCTCTGCTCGAAGGAGCTACTCCAGTCTCTCCAGATAACTGAAGTCTCTCATCCCTGCTATCATTCTAGTAAATCTCTTCTGCACCCTCTCCAAGGCTTTGACATCCTTCCTGAAATGTGATTCCCAGAATTAGACACAATACTCCAGCATTGGATAAAGGACAGGATGCCTTCCATGGTAAGATACAGCCCTTGTACTCATTGTGAAGACTTAAAATATGAAGAATGGCCAATTGGAAAAGGAGAGATTATCGGATGATTTAACAGAGGTGTTTAAAATTATAGAGGGATGCGAGAGACCAGAGAAAGAGATTGTTGCCTGTGATTGAGGGATTTAGAACATGTTATTGCCATAAAATGCTCTGCTCGGCCACACTGAATACTATATATTTTCTCTGGCCTGTAAAGAGGGGTATGTATTGAGTAATAGATGTTTGGGAGCGAGACAGGGCTTAAACCTAATCGAGAGACCCCTTGATGATGCCAATGATTGGAAGAGAGCAACTCTGCATCTTAATATTGACACCAGCCTTGAACTCACACCTTCTATTTGTTTGTTGTTGGTATAGTGCACTCACTTAAGGAGCTTACAGAGATTCTTGGCAATTTTTGGGAATCATTCTGAAGTTTTGTCATCTTATTTTTCATACCTGAAAGGGCAGTGGAAGCAGATTAAATAGTAACTTTCAAAAGGGAACTGAATGAAGACTTGAAAAGGAGAAATTTGCAGGGCTATGAGGAAAGAGCAGGGGAGTGGGACTAATTGGATAACTTGTTCAAAGAGCTGGCACAGGTACGATGGGTCAAATGGCCACCTTCTGTGCTGTATCATTCTATCATTTGATAATTCTATGATTCTTGGGACGTAGGCGTCACTGGTAATGCCAGCATTTATTGCCCATCCCACATTGTCCTGGAAGATGGTCTTGGACCTTCTGATATAACTGAGGAACTTACTAGGCTAGTCTAGAACAAGGAGCCATAACCTCAAAATGAGAGCTGGACCATCCTGCAGTGATATCAGCAAGCACTTTTTCCACACAAAGGTTGATGGGAATCTGTAGTGCTTCCCCCCTCCCCTCCCCCCACCTCCAAAACCCTGTGGATGCAGGGGGGGTCAATTGAAAATTTCAAAACTGAGGTTGATAGGTTTTAGTTGAAGGGTAATAAGGGTTCCAGAATCAAGACGGGTGGATGGAGTAACGATACAGATCAACCATGATCTCATTTAAAGACAAAACAGGTTCAAGGGGCTGAATGGCCTCCTCCTGTTCCTGGAGGGCATTTAAGATTCAACCACGTTGGTCTGGGACTGGAGTCACAGATAAAAGACAAGGATTTCCTTCCCTAAAAGACATTCATGAACTAGTTGGGTTTTTACAACCATATATCAACTTCATGGCCATTTTTACTGGCACCAGCTGAATTTAAACTGACTTCAATTTCACAAATTGCAAAGGTGGGACTTTAACTCCTATTGTCTTGATTATTGTTACCCCTCAGAAGTGACAAACAAGATATTTCTCTCCATTGTATTCTCAGCTGATCAGAATATTAAGTAAGTTAGCTCCTCAAAAACTGAGAATTTCTCTCACTTGAAAGGTGACTTCCTTTGTTTTGTCATTTACAAAGTAGTTTTGATGTTTAGTATTTCAATATGAAATCACTTGGTGTGACAGCAATGCTACTCTTTGTCATCATCTTCATCAATCTCAGTGTTTTAACAGAAAAAAATCTCAGTGATTGTTTCTTGTTTCACTTGGCCTGATTCCCTGACAACAAAATTATTATTAGTTTATATAATTTATGCGCTTTTTTTTCTATATCTAAGTTGTCAACATAATCAAATTGGCCATCAACTCACAGGCATTGTCCTTTTATTGAAGCATTGTTTTTGAATCAAAGAATCATTGAAGGTTTACGGCACAGAAAAAGGCCATTTGGCCCATCGTGTCTACACCGACCGAAAAACGAGCTGTCCAGCCGAATCCCACTTTTGCAGCATTTGGTCCGTAGCCCTGTAGGTTACAGAACTTGAGGTGCACATCCAGGCACCTTTTAAATTAGATGAGGTTTTCTGCCTCTACCTCCCTTTCATCACCCACTGGGTGAAAAATATTTTCCTCATCTCCCCACTAATCCTTCTACTTTAAATCTATGCCCCCTAGTCACATCCCATCCACTCTATCCAGACCCCTCACAATTTTGTACATTTCAATCACATCTCACCCCAGCCTCCTCTGTTTCAAGGAGAACAACCCCAGCCTATCTAATCTTTCCTCATTGCTTCATTTTTCCAGTCCTCGCAACATCCTCATAAATCCCCTCTCTACCCTCTCTACTGCAATTACACCCTTTCTGTAATGAGGGGCTGAATCTTCTGTGCTCGCTGCTGAGGTCAATGGCGGGTGAAAAAAACGGTGCCCCTCCCGTGCTGGCCGCATGTTGTGGAGCCACCACGATATTCCGATCAGGAGGAGGGGGCGTCTGGTCTGTTCCTGGCAATGGTGTCAGCTGCCTGTGTGCAGGCGTGACACCATTTTTAATGGGCTGTTAGCCCTACTGACAAATGTAATATTTAACGATAAAACCATGAAAAAAAAATTAAATACATTTATTTTGCCCCTCTCCAACCCCCAATAGCCATTAAATTATTAATTTTCCCTTTCCCCTCCAAAACACTTACCTGTACAATCTGACCTTCCCCCCCACCCACCTCCTTCAAATTGCATAAACTTTAACCTCCAATGATTCCCACCATCCCCTACACCAATAATGTTACTTTGACCCCACTCCCCCCCACCGCTCTGAGAAACTTACCCCTCCCTACCAGTGTGGTGCCTCGTTTCCCCGGACGGGGATCCGAAGGCGCGGGAGTGCTGGCCAGGGGTATGCAGATCGTAGCGGGATGGAAGGTGGTGGCGTAAGTATTATTTAATTTAGTAATTTTACTTTATTTAAATATTTAAATTGGGGTCCCATCGCCGAGCGGCGGGGAGCCCGCCATGAGGCCTCGCCGCCGCCAGCAATATCGGGCCAGGCCCTCCTGGCGTCAGGGTGCATGGTGTCCCTCTCCTGGGGGCATCTTCAGGCCGCCCCAGCCGTGGACCCCGATGCCTGGGAGAGAGCTAAATCCAGTCCAAGGTGACCAGAACTCAAGTTGTGGCCTAACTAATGTTTTATACAGTTCCAGCATAACCTCCCTACTCTTATATTCTATGCCTCAGCTAATAAAAGAAAAGATTCCATATGCCTTCTTAACCATCTTATTGACCTGTCCTGCTATCTTCAGGGATCCATGGATATTCACTCCAAGGCCCCTCACTTCCTCTACACTTCTCAGTATCCTCCCATTTATTGGGTATTCCTTTGCCTTGTTGACCTCCCCAAATGCATGACCTCACTTCTCTGGGTTAAATTTCATTTGCCACTTTTCTGCCCACCTGACCAGTCCATTGATATCTTCCTGCAGTCTACACCTATCCTCCTCACTATTAACCACATGGCCAATTTTTGTGTCATCTGCAAACTGCTTGCTCATTCCCCCTAGATTTACATCCAAATCGTTAATATATACCACAAAAAGCAGGGACCTAGTACTGTGGAACCCTACTGGAAACAGCCCTCAAGTCGCAAAACGCCCGTCAACAATTACTCTTTATTTCCTGCCACCGAGCCAATTTTGTATCCACCTTGCTACATTCCCCTGGATCTCATGGGCTTAAATTTTTTTAACCAGTCTGCCGTGTGGTACCTCGTCAAAAGCCTTGCTAAAATCCATGTCGACCACATCGACTGCACAACCCTCATCTATCCTCCTTGTTACTTCCTCAAAAAATTCAATCACATAAGTCAAACAAGATCTTCCCTTAACAAATCCATGATGACTTTCCTCGATTATCCATGCCTTTCTAAGTGACAGGACAAACTGTCTCTCAGAATTGATTCCCCAATAATTTGCCCACTACTGAGGTTAGACTGACTGGCCTGTAATTATTCGGTCTATCCCTTGCTTCCTTTTTAAACAGAGATACAACATTAGCAGTTCTCCAATCCTCTGGCACCACACCTGTATCCAGTGAGGACTGGAAAATGATGGTCAGACCTTCCGCTATTCCCTCTCTTGCTTCTTTTCACAGCCTCGGGTACAGTACTTCCGGCCCTGCTGATTTATCCACTTTCAAGGATGCTAATCCCATTAATACTTCCTCTCTCCCTATGTTTATCACATTCAATACTTGACACTCCTCCTCCTTAGCTACAATATCTGCATCGTCCCCCCTCTTTTGTGAAGACAGGCGCAAAGTATTCATTAAGAACCGTACCAACATCTTCTGCTCCTACACATAGGTTACCTTTTTGGTCTTTTAAGGGCCCTACTCTCTCCTTAGTTATCCTCTTACTCTTAATGTATTGATAAAAAATCTTTGGGTTTTCCTTGATTTTGCTTGCCAATATTCTTTCATGCCCTCTCTTTGCTTTCCTAATTTCCTTTTTTATTTCACCCCTCCACTTTCAATACCCTTTTAGCTTTCTGTTGTATTGAGTTCACGGTGTCGGATATAAGCTTTCCTTTTCTGCCTTGTCATACCCTGTAAACTCCTTGACGTCCATGGGGCTGTAGATTTGGCCATACCCAGCCTTTTTCTTTGTGGGAACATGTTTACTCTGAACCCCCTGAATCTCTCCTTTGAATGCCTCCCACTGCTCTGACACTGATTTACCTTCAAGTAGCTGTTTCCAGTCCACTTTCACTAAATCACTTCTCAGTTTAGTTAAATTGTCCTTGCCCCAATTGAGAACTCTAGCTCCTGCTCCATCTCTGTCCTTTTCCATAATTATGCTAAAGCTGACGAATTATGATCATTGCCACCAAAATGCTGTCCCTCTGCCACCCCTTCCACCTGCCCATCTTCATTTCCTAAAACCAAGTCCAGAACCGCACCCTCTCTTATTGGACTTGATACATACTGGGCATAAAAGTTCTCCTGAATGCACCTCAAGAATTCTGTTCCCTCCATTCCTTTCACACTAAAACTATCCCAGTTAATATTGGGGTAGTTAAAATCCCCTACTATTACTGCCCTATTGTTTTTGCACTTCTCAGAGATTTGCCGACATATCTGGCTTTTATCTCACTCAGGGATGTAGAGCACACTCCCAGTAGTGTAACTGCCCCTTTTTCGTTCCTAAACGCATTCCATGTGGCCTCAATTGATGATCCTTCTAACATATGGTTCAATGAAGAGTGCAGGAGGGCATGCCAGGAGCAGCACCAGGCATACCTCAAAATGAGGTGTCAGCCTGGTGAAGCTACAACCCAGGACTACTTACATGCCAAACATCCGAAGCAGAATGAGATAGACAGGGCTAAAGCAATCCCACAACCAACAGATCAGATCTAAGCTCTGCAGTCCTGCCACATCCAGTCGTGAATGGTGGTGGACAATTAAACAACTAACTGGAGGAGGTGGCTCCACAAACATCCCCATTCTCAATGATGGGGGAGCCCAGGACATCAATGTAAAAGATAAGGCTGAAGAATTTGCAACAATCTTCAGCCAGAAGTGCTGAGTGGATGATCCATCTCGGCCTCTTCCTGAGGTCCCCAGCTTCAAAGATACCAGTCTTCAGTCAATTCGATTCACTCCACGTGATATCAAGAAATGGCTGAAGGCACTGAATACTTCAAAGGCTTTGGGCCCTGGCAACATTCCGGCAATAGTACTGAAGACCTGTGCTCCAAAACTAGCCACGCCCCTAGCCAAGCTGTTCCAGTACAGCTACAACACTGGCATCTATCCGGCAATGTGGAAAATTGCCCACGTATGTCCTGTACACACAAAGCAGGACAAATCCAATCCGGCCAACTACCACCCCATCAGCCTACTGTCAATCATCAGTGAAGTGATGGAAGGGGTCATCGACAGTGTTATCTAGCAGCACTTGTTCAGCAATAACCTGCTCACTGATGCTCAGTTTGGGTTCTGCCAGGGCCACTCAACTCCAGACCTCATTACAGCCTTGGACCAAACGTGGACAAAAGAGCTGAACTCCAGAGGTGAGGTGAGAGTGACTGCCCTTAACATCAAGGCAGCATTTGACCGAATATGGCATCAAGGAGCGCTATCAAAACTGGAGTCAATGGGGAATCGGGAAAACTCGCCACTGGTTTGAGTTACACCTAGCACAAAGGAAGGTGGTTGTGGTTATTGGAGGTCAATCATCTCAGTCCCAGGACAACACTGCAGGATTTCCTCAGGGTAGTGTCCTCAGCCCAACCATCTTCAACTGCTTCATCAATGACCTTCCTTCAATCATAAGGTCAGAAGTGGGGATGTTTGCTGATGATTGCACAATGTTCAGCACCACTCGCAACTCCTCAGATACTGAAGCAGTCCGTGTCCGGATGCAGCAAGACCTGGACAACGTCCAGTCTTGGGCTGATGAGTGGCAAGTAACATTCGCACCACACAAGTGTGTGGCAATGACCATCTCAAACAAGAGAGAAATGAACCAAATCTGGGTGTTCTAGTGCATGAATCGCAAAAGGATACGTATGCAGGTACAGCATGTAATTAGGAAAGCTAATAAAATGCTATCGTTTATTGTGAGGGGAATTGAATATAAAGGTAGGGAGGTTATGCTTCAGCTATGCATGGCATTGGTGAGACCACATCTGGAGTACTGTGTACAGTACTGGTCTCCTTATTTAAGGAAGGATGTAAATGCATTGGAGGCAGTACAGAGAAGGTTTACTAGACTAATGCCTGGAATGGGCGGGCTGTCTTATGAGGAAAGATTGGACAGACTAGGCTTGTATCCGCTGGAATTTAGAAGAGTAAGATGCGACTTGATTGAAACATACAAGATCCTGAGGGGTCATGACAGGGTGAATGTGGAAAGGATGTTTCCCCTTGTGGGAGAATCTAGAACTAGGGCTCACTGTTTAAAAATAAGGGGTCGCCCATTTAAGACAGTGATGAGGAGAAATTTTTCTCTCAGAGGGTTGTGAGTCTTTGGAATTCTCTTCCTCAAAAGGTGGTGGAAGCAGAGTCTTTGAATATTTTTAAGGCAGAGGTAGATAGATTCTTGATAAGTAAGGGGGTGGAAGGTTATCGGGGGTCGGTGGAAATGTGGAGTAATCAGTTCAGCCATGAACATATTGAATGGTGGAGCAGGCTCGAGGGACTGAGTGGCCTCCTCTTGCTCCTAATTCATAGGTTCTTATGTTTGTATGTATCTCCCCTCCTCATTCAATGGCATTGCCATCACTGAATCCCCCACTATCAACATCCTGGGGGTTATCATTGATCAGAAACTGAACTGGAGTAGCCACATAAATGCTGTGGCTACAAGAGCAGGTCAGAGGCTGGGAATTCTGCAGTGAGTAACTCACCTCCTGTTTCCCCAAAGCCTGTCCACCATCTACAAGACACAAATCAGGAGTGTGATGGAATACTCTCCACTTTCCTGAATGGGTGCAGCTCCAACAACACTCAAGAGATTTGACACCATCCAGGACAGAGCAGCCTGCTTGATTGGCACCCCATCCACCACAAAGAACAAAGAACAGTACAGCACAGGAACAGGCCATTCGGCCCTCCAAGCCTGCACCGATCTTGATGCCCGCCTAAACTAAAACCTTCTGCACTTCCGGGGTCCGTATCCCTCTATTCCCTTCCTATTCATATATTTGTCAAGATGCCTCTTAAACGTCACGATTGTACCTGCTTCCACCACCTCCCCCGGCAGCAAGTTCCAGGCACTCACCACCCTCTGTGTAAAGAACTTGCCTCGCACATCCCCTCTAAACTTTGCCCCTCGCACTTTAAACCTATGTCCCCTAGTAACTGACTCTTCCACCCTGGGAAAAAGCTTCTGACTATCCACTCTGTCCATGCCACTCATAACCTTGTAAACCTGTATCATGTCGCCCCTCCACCTCCGTCGTTCCAGTGAAAACAATCCGAGTTTATCCAACCTCTCCTCATAGCTAATACCCTCCAGACCAGGCAACATCCTGGTAAACCTCTTCTGTATCCTCTCCAAAGCCTCCACATCCTTCTGGTAGTGTGGCGACCAAAATTGTACGCAATATTCCAACTGTGGCCTAACTAAGGTTCTGTACAGCTGCAGCATGACTTGCCAATTTTTATACTCAATGCCCTGACCGATGAAGGCAAGCATGCCGTATGCATTCTTGACTACCTTATCCACCTGCGTTGCCACTTTCAGTGATCTGTGGACCTGTCCGCCCAGATCTCTCTGCCTGTCAATACTTCTAAGGGTTCTGCCATTTACTGTATACTTTCCCACCTGTATTAGACCTTCCAAAATGCATTACCTCACATTTGTCCGAATTAAACTCCATCTGCCATTTCTCCGCCCAAGTCTCCAATCGATCTATATCCTGCTGCATCCTCTGACAATCCTCATCACTATCCGCAACTCCACCAACCTTTGTGTCGTCCGCAAACTTACTAATCAGACCAGCTACATTTTCCTGCAAATCATTTATATATAATACCAACGGCAAAGGTCCCAGCACTGATTCCTGCGGAACACCACTAGTCACATCCCTCCATTCAGAAAAGCACCCTTTCACTGCTACCCTTTCTCTTCTATGACCAAGCCAGCTCACCTCTGATCCCGTGTGACTTCACCTTTTGTACCAGTCTGCCACGAGGCACCTTGTCAAAGACTTTACTGAAGTCCACCTTCAACATTCACTCCCTTCACCGCTGACGCACAGTGTAGCAGTGTGTACCATCTGCAAGATGTACAGCAGCAACTCACCAAGACTCCTTCCACAGCACCTTCCAAACCGTGACCTCTACCACCTAGAAGGACAAGGGCAGCAGATACATGGGAACAACACCACCTGCAAGTTCCCCTCCTAGTCACACACCATCCTGACTTGGAAGTATTTCGCCGTTCCTTGACTGTCACTGGGTCAAAATCCTGGAACTCCCTTCCTAACAGCACTGTGGGTGTACCTACCCAACATGGACTGCAGCGGTTCAAGAAGGCAGCTCACCACCACCTTCTCAAGGGCAATTAGGGATGGGCAATAAATGCTGTCCCAACTAGCAACACTCACATCCCACAAATGAGCGAATAAAAAAAATCATTCCTCCTCACAGCTGTAATTGCTTCTCTAACCAAAATTGCCACCCCCACCTTCCTTTTTTCTGCCCCTCTCTATCTCATCTGAAAACCCTGTAACCAGGAACGTTGAGCTACTATTCTTGAACCAAGTTGCTTTGTTCAGTATTTTGGGTAATTTTCCTCTTCCTTTCTTATGGTCCCAGGCCAGGCTGAGAGGGCAGGGGTATAATGTATTTCCATGTGGCCTACTAACACCACTCTTCCCTGGCGAGGATGGAATTGAACAAGTGTAGGTGAGGTTTAATTGTGCGTCAGTTGCGATCTCGTCTCTGAGTCAGAATGTTGTGGGTTCAAATCCCAATCCAGCACTTGAGCACAAAATCCAGGCAGACACTCCATACAGTACTGGGAGAGTGCTGCACTGTTAGAGGTGCTGTCTTTCAGCTGAGACGTTGGGGGAAATTGTATGCTGTCCCCGTGACTGGTTTGCAGGCGGGGAGAGCATAAAATAGGGTGGGATGATGTGGGGGGGAGGTGTTCCCGTCACTATCCTGCCTCTGCCAAACTTTAGCTGCCAATTGAGGCCCTTAACTGAGCAATTAACCCCCAATTAAGGGCCTCCTCCCGCCGCAGCTGCAATTCGCTGTGTGGTAGGCGGCCCTGTCGCTGCATGGGAAGCACAGCATGGAAAACCATGCGGGCTGCTTCCTGGCTCCAGATGGGGGAGAGGTCCCACTGAGAGCCATCCCCCTGCTCTTGCTGCCAACCCTCCTCCTCCCTCCCCCGCAACCTCCCCCCCTCATTATGTGACCTATCTGTGGCCTGGGTCCAGCGACACTCCTCAGCTTCCAGTAGGTGCTCCTCCAGCAGCAGCCACTGCCTCCCTAGTGGAACTGCAGCTGCTGGCCTCTGATTGGCCGGCAGCTCTCCAAGGGTGGGACTTATGGTGAGGGGGTCCTTGATCCTGTGGAAGGCCTGCCACTGTCCATATAAGTGCCTGATGGCACTAGATCTTGCGGGCCTTCCAGCCAAGAGGCGACGCGGGAATCTTGGTGTAGCCCTTTCTGGATGTCAAGACCCTACCACCAGAATAAAATTCCTCCTGTCATGTCCAGATCCTGTGTTCCCCCTCAGCTGGATTCAAACGGTCCCGTGGCACTATTTTGAAGAAGAGCAGGGGCGTTCTCCCCAGTGTCATGGAAAATATTTATCCCTTTATCAACATCCCAAAAAAACAGATGATCTGGTCGTTAACACATTGCTGTTTGTCGGATCTTGCTGTGCACAAATTGGCTTCTGCGTTTCCTACATTACAACAGTGATTACTCTTCAAAAAGTACTTCATCGGCTGTAGAGTGCTCTGTGGTTGTGAAGGGCGCTATAGCATTGCAAGTCTTTTTTAAACAATTCTCTTTCCCCCAACGGGGCCCACGCAGCCTCTACCATTGGAGTATCTTAGCATTGTTGGCATGTTTCCAAACTCTGTTCCATTCAATTTAGGCGCCTTTGTTAAAACAGTTAATGGGAGGAATTTCATATTAATGTGTTAACACTTTTTGTGCTAATATTTAATTCTAGGTCAATGTCCGTTGGGATATTTACACCCGGTGTGTTTGGGTGACCCCCCCCAATCATATCATTTGTGAGCCCATAAAATCCTCATTTCCCATATAGGACTGATCTCTCGATTGGCTGATGTAAAGATGGTTACAACCATGGAAAGAGTGTTCATGTCGCAGCCTGTTGGACTGTTAGTCAGTCTGTGAATCTTTTCACTACTTCACACTGTTCTCCAAGTGAAGAGAGCAGAGATAGAACAACAGTAGCACAGGCTGACACTGATTTCCATCTTGGTTGTTGAGGAGAGAACTGTGACAGGCTAAATGCAAGATCTTGTTCACTCATTTATTTGACCGTTGCCTGCTCAACCTCGCCCACTGCCCAAAGGGAGATGTCTACCCTCTGCTTCTGTGCCATGAGGCTGGGAAGTTTTGCAAGCTCAGAAATTCCCGCCCACAGCATGCAGGAGAGTGGGATCCCACCAAGCAATGCTGGGAGCAGGGGTCACGGTAAATTGAGTGAGTGGGAAAGAGGGGGAGAAGGAGAAGAGGACCTTTAGGAATTGGGAAGGGGGATGGGGTATAAAAGAACCTTTGTTGATATTGGTGAGGGATTGAAGAATGTCTCTGGGAATAGAGATGAGGCAGGAAGTGACTGGAAACAGTGAAAGGGAAGGAAACGTGTTTCCATTGTGGAAGGGAGGGATAGAGGTAAGTTCTTGAATGAACTGAGGGAGTGTAAGGAATATTGACAGTGCTAAAATCTGGCTCATGGGCTGCTACCCAAAGTTGCTGGTAGGGATAAGCCAATCTTCAATCATAATCAGAGTATAGTCTTTGCTACAGTTAATTAAAATGGAACATTAAGCTCTAACAGTGATGAAGTGCCTGCTGTTGAGTTAAAGGAACCATGAAGAATTGATCAACTATTGGGAAAATTCAATTGGCAGGACAGGAATCATTTTGCTTCACTTTGACGATTTCTCTTTCAGAGGATGGCTCCAGAACCGGCTCAGACAGAAAGCAGATCCCGCCGTAATAGGTTTCTGCAACTATTGAGGGCCGTCTCGCTGCCTAACTTCATTCAGTTTGCACTCAATCATCCTCTGTCGCTCTGATCTGTAACCCACAGAGACCAGGAGCAGGGAGTCTATTATTTCACTGTCTTTATTAAGCTGGCGTCTTCAAACCCGCCAGTGCATAAAACAAGGAAGCATTTTAGACTAAATTATGTCTCTTTGGCTGGCCTCCCACTTTGAACTCTTGATAAACTTGGAACTCATAAATAACTCTGCTGCCTGTATCCTAACTCACACCAAGTTCCGGTCACCCATCACCCCTGTGCTCACTGACTCCTGCTCCAGCAACATCTCAATTTGAAAATTCTCATCCTTGTTTTCAAAAGCCTCGTTGCTCCCTATCTCTGTAGCCACTTCCAGCCTTACAATCCTCTGAGATATCTCCGATCCTCCAATTCTGGCTTCTTGGCATTCCTGATTTTAATCACTCTGCCATTGGCGACAGTACCTTCAGCTGCCTCGGCCCTAAGCTCTAGAACTCCCTCCCTAAACCTCTTCACCTCATTCTCCTCATTTAAGACGCTCCTTAAAACCTATCTTTCTGACCAAGCTTTTGATCTTCTGCCCTAATATCTCTTATATGGCTTGGTGTCAAATTTTATTTGACGCTCCTATGTTAAACGAGCTATATAAATGCAAGTTGTTGTTGTAGTAGCTTGAGGCTTGACCTAACATTATGTAATGTTATAGTTGAAAGGGCCCAAGCAACTTAATGATTTATACTCTTGTGCACTGCTGTGTGAAGTGTCACAGATTTTGCCATGAAGGTTTACAGTCGAGCAGTGTTGTTAAAAAACAAAATCGGAGAACTGTCCTGCTATTCTTTGGAAAGTGACCATGGGAACATTTACATCCAACTGAGAGGGCAGCCTCAGTTTAACGTCTCATGAAATATGGAGCATGGCTCCTCCAACAGTGCTGTACTCCTTCAGTACTGCATTGTCAGCAGAGATTACACGCTCAAGCATCAGGCGTGGGACTTGAATCCACAGCCTTCTGAATCAGTGGCGAGAGTGCTACCATGGAAAGGGATGAGAAACGGTGACGCTGTGTAACTGGGCTGTGAAATGGAAGTGCAGACTGTGCTGATAATTTGGAATCCTTAATTATTCATGAACCAGTGTTTAAAGTGTGATGAATTATAGTTTTTAATATCACGCTAGCTGACTCACATATCAGGAGTGGAAAAGCAACTTGCATAACCCACTAAAAAAAAAGTTAATTTAGATCCCATTAATCAAACTGTTGTGAGCTGAATCCCCTTGATTTAAATAAAAATATCCTCAAATCCCAAAAAAGCTGTGAAAATGTCTCAACAATATCCACTTTCAATACTATAGTGCTATTAACATAGTAAAGTAACCCAAGGTGCTTTACAGGAGCGATTGTCAAACAAAGTTTGACACTGAATCACATGAAATATTCGGACCAAAAGCTTGGGGTCAAAGACGTAGGTTTTAAGGAGGGTCTGAAAGGAGGAGAGAGAGGTCGGGGAGGACAGGTTTAGGGAGGGAATTCCAGAGCTTAGGGCCCAGGCAGCTGAAGGCACGGCCGCCAATGGTGGAGCGATTAAAATTGGGAATGCTCAAGAGGCCAGAATTAGAGGAGCTTAGAGATCCCGGAGGGTTGTTGGGCAGAGGAGGATACAGAGATAGGGAGGGGTCAGTCCATGGAGGGATTTAAAAACAAGGATGATAAGTTTTAACTTGAGGCATTACTGGACCAGGAGCCAGTGTGGGTCAATGAGGACAAAGGTGATGGGTGAATGGGACTTTGTGTGAGTTAGGATATGGGACGGCAGAGTTTTGGATGAGCTGAAGTTTAGGGAGGGTGGAAGCTGGGAGGTTGACCAGGAGTGCACAATCAGATGGAAATTATTCAGTTACAGTATGTCTCCTGTACCATGTGGGTCCCAGCATGTGGAGTTGCCGACCGTTTGTTGCATTGTTTAAAGCACTGACCTGGGTCATGGACCTGTTTGAAACTGATATCATAATAATATCATAAAGCGAGGAAATATGAGTGGGAGGAGGAGCGTGATACTGACAGCTGTAGAGAAAAGAATCCTCTTTCCTGACCTAAGCTGGGATGGGAACCTCCAAGAGCAATGAGTAGGAGATTTCAATAAACTAATCTGATCAATTCAGTTCTGATTGGGGATTACAAAGTCTCTTTGCCTGAAGGCAGTGTTAATGCCCCCATTCTCTTCCCACTTTACATCCCTTTTTAATATCTCTTTAAAGAGCTATAAAGTTTACATTTGTGCGACTGTATAGATTTCATGGCAACAGGAACAGGCCCCTCAAGCCTGTTCCGTCAATCAATCAGATCATGGCTGATCTGTACCTCAACTCAATTTACCTTCCTTTGCTCTGTATCCATTGACACCCCTTACCCAACAAAAATCTGTCCATCTCAGTCTTGAAGGCTTCAATTGACCCCCGGCAGCCACAGTTTTTTGGGTGAGGGAGTTCCAAATGTCCACTACCCTTTGTGTGAAGAAACACATATATTGACATTAATGCAGATGGATACACAGTATTTTATTTATTTAGAAGGGGACCAAGAATAGATCCTTGAGGAACTCCAGAGGTTTAGTTTTAGTTTTAGACATACAGCACTGAAACAGGCCCTTCGGCCCACCGAGTCTGTGCTGATCAACAACCACCCATTTATACTAACCCTACAGTAATCCCATATTCCCTACCACCTACCTACACTGGGGGCAATTTACAATGGCCAATTTACCTATCACCTGCAAGTCTTTGGCTGTGGGAGGAAACCGGAGCACCCGGCAAAAGCCCACACGGTCACAGGGAGAACTTGCAAACTCCGCACAGGCAGTACCCAGAACCGAACCCTGGTCCTAGAGCTGTGAGGTAGGTGGGCTCACCTTCCATACTCCAACAGGTAAGTGAATGGTGTCCTGAGTTATGAAGCATCTGCTTTCTGATTTCACTCTGAACAGCCCAACTCGAATTAATTCCTTTATATTTACCCTATCGCATCCTGTTATCCCTCACTCCCAATTTCTTCCCCTTTAAGGCACTTATTCCTGCTGAGGTGTGACTTCACGGAAACAGGCATCTGTGATGAGCCGAGGTGCTGAGTACTGGTAAGCTATCCATTAGCAGGGGCATCACCCCCTCGACTGGTCCTGGGGTCAGCTGACACCCAGGCAGGCACACTTTCCAGCAAGGATCAGGGTGGGAATAATTAGGATCCGGAAATCTTTCAGCTTTCCCCTAGCCTACCCAAAACACTGAGCTTTCCTGATGTCACTCGGGGTAAGGCTAGTTTGCACAGGACAGGCCAGGATTGGACCCTGAATTTCCCTGGGTTTAGAAACATAGAAAAAAAATAGGAGCAGGAGTAGGCCATTCGGCCCTTCGGGTCTGTTCGCTATTCAAAAAAGATCATGGCTGATCGTCTAATTCAGTACCCTGTTCCCACTTTCTCCCCATATCCCTTGATCCGTTTGGCATTAAGAAATATATCTATCCCCTTCTTGAATATATTTCATGATTTGGCCTCCACTGCCTTCTGCAGTAGAGAATTCCACAGGTTCACCAGCCTCTGAGCGAAGAAATTTCTCCTCATCTCGGTTCTAAATGGCACACCCCGTATCCTGAGACTGTGACCCCTGGTTCTGGACTCCCCAGCCATCGGGAAATCCTCCCTGCATCTAACTTGTCTAGTCCTGTTAGAATTTTATAGGTTTCTATGAGATCCCCTCTCATTCTTCTAAACTCTAGTGAATATAGGCCTAGTCGACCCAATCTCTCCTCATACATGCCTCATACCACAGAATCCACTGGAGTATTGACAGTGAGCCCTTGTGCTGTGTATCTGTCTGTACTAATGAGAGTTGATATGTTTGTATATATACATGTCTATCTCTGAATAAATGTATGTCTACATATGTGTATAAATTTGTTTATTTGTATGGGAGTGTGTTTGTGTGTATATCTGTGTGTATATCTGTATGGGAGTGTGTTTGTGTTGTCATGCTAGGCCCCCATCTGCCAAGAATGAGGCATATTAATTTTGTCATGAACATTGATTTTAAACTGTTACTGGAGTGAAGAAAGGACTTGTTAAACAGATCAGCCGTGGCTGGAAAAGACATTTGCATATTAACAGACAGTGATTGGCAGGACAAAGGACCACTCCCTAACACATTCAACCCACAATAGACCTTGATCACCAGGTATTGTGTGTAACTGGAGCATTGCAGAGACTGCTAAGGTGATACAATCCAAGACATGGTCAGACCAGTTAGTCACATGACTAACCTGCTTTGTAACCTGGGTTTTTCTGAATTGTATAAACAGTTTGAATGGAGAGTGTCTGTTTGCTTCGGACCTGAAACGTTAACCCTACTTCTCTCTCCACAGATGCTGCCAGACCTGCTGAGTATTTCCAGCATTTCTTGTTTTTATTTATATGTGTGTCTATCTGTATGGGAGTGTGTTTGTGTGCATATCTCTTTGTATATCTGTATGCGAGTGTGTTTCTGTGTATATCTGTGTATGTGTGTGTATATCTGTATGGGGGTGTTTTTCAGTGTCTATCTGTGTGTGTAAGTGTGTGTGAGTATATAGCTGTGTGTGTAAGAATTCAATATGTATGGATAAATGTGTGGGCATTCGTTGGGACACTGAGACACCAAATCTAATACATTCTCCAGTGAGTGCTCTCAAGGGGAATTAATTCCAAGTGTTTGCACCTTGATGAGTGAGCTGTTGAGATGCTGATACTGAGATAAGCACCTAAGCACTGAGTGTGTCCAGGAGGCATCACTGCTTTCAGTAACACAGAGATATGTATGACTGGTGACCAACAGCACAATGGGATTAAATTCTGAGAGCTAATTGACATTTACAGAGCTATGCCTCAATGTGAGTGAAAAATAAACTTATTAGAAGTAAAAATAGCCTGAAATACACAGGAAAAGCATGGAAAGACACAGATAATCCCAGAGTTAGATTAATTACGTGGAGCTGTCTGGCTGCCTGTATCCTGCTGCTGTTGTGTGGTGATACTGTGCTATATTCATTCCTGTTAAATAAATTACAAACCTTAAAAATCTCCAATTAAAAAGGTGCAGCATGCTCTTGCTCAGGGTTCTGTCATTCTACAGCAGGTAACCATGGTGATGAATGAAGATTAATCCTCACTTTAGCTGTGATTCACTTAGGGCCAATTGGGCTGAATTTTAAGCCAGTTTTGTGATGCTTTGTATTGTGGCAGAGCACTGAGAATCCCAGGGATGAAGTAAAAACTAATTGAATATTTACACTTGCACCCGGTCCAAAAAGCAATCTGAAAGGCTAATGGAATGTTGGCCTTGATCTCAACAACACAACAACTTACATTTATATAGCGCATTTAACACAGTAAAACATCCCAAGGCACTTAACAAGAGCACTATCAATAAAAATATTTTTGACGTTTTTTTAGACCCAGCCATAGAAAGAGAAATCAGGAAAGATGACCAAAGACTTGATCAAATAGGTGGGTTTTTAGGATCATCTTAAAAGAGGAGAGAGAGGTAAAGGCCAGCTACCTGACCCGAACGTGACGGAACCCGATAACATGTGTTGGGTTCCGTCGGGTTGCTGTAATCCTGACAGTGATCATTTTTATATTTTTTATATAAATATTGTATATTTTATAATAATTAATCACTCAGGACCTTCCTGGTCTCTGCATCTCAGCTGCTCACTGGATAAACTTGCAGCAAGTACTTCAACCTGTAAATCAGGAGTCTAGGTAACATATAATGATATTTTCTGAGCCTTTGGGCAATTGCTGTGTTTATTTTAAGCAATACAGACACTGGTACAGTGTGGCACAAACTGTCTGGACACAACTCCATGGGTTTCTGTTTAACTCGTGACCAAACAATCACTGACTTCGTGGCTCCAATCTTCATCTTTTTAAACAACCTTTCAAGTCCAATTACAGTTTTTGTTGCTTATCTGCACAAAATGAAAAAGTGAAAGCAGATTCGGAATCGGGAGGTAGGTAAAGTGAACATTCCGGTGGTCAGGTCAGGCTCGTGCATGGGAAAAAATGGAAGGACTCGGGCCGGGTCGGGCTCGGGTCGGATGTGGTTCTGTTGGGTTCGGGTCGGGTTCTTTTTCCCTGATCTGAGCAGGCCTTTGGAGAGAGGTCGAAAGACAGAGAAGTTTAGAGAGGGAATTCAAGAGCTTAGGGCCTAGGCAGCTAAAAGGACAGCCGCCAGTGGTAGAGTGATTAAAATTAGGGATGCGCAGGAGATGAGAATTGGTGGAGTGCTAAGATTCTGAAGACCTGTAGGGCTGGAGGAGATTACAGAGAAATGGAGGAGCGCGGACATGGAGGGATTTGAAAATAAGGATGAGCATTTTAAAATTGAGTCATTGTCCAATGGGGAGCCAGTAAAAGTCAGCAAATACAAGGGTGATAGGTGAAAAAGATTTGGAGCGGGTTAAGGTATGAACAGTAGAGCACTAGTTTATTTAGAGATACAGCTCTGAAACAGGCCCTTTGGCCCACCAAGTCTGTGCCGACCAACAACCACCCATTTTATACTAATCCTATATTAATCCCATATTCCCTACCACCTACCTACACTAGGGGCAATTTACAATGGCCAATTTACCTATCAACCTGCAAGTTTTTGGCTGCGGGAGGAAACTGGAGCATTCGGAAAAAACCACACGGTCACAGGGAGAACTTGCAAACTCCGCACAGGCAGTACCCAGAACTGAACCCGGGTCGCTGGAGCTGTGAGGCTGCGGTGCTAACCACGGGGTGGCACAGTGGCGCAGTGGTTAGCACCGCAGCCTCACAGCTCCAGGGACCCGGGTTCGATTCCGGGTACTGCCTGTGTGGAGTTTGCAAGTTCTCCCTGTGTCTGCGTGGGTTTTCTCCGGGTGCTCCGGTTTCCTCCCACAAGCCAAAAAAAGACTTGCAGGTTGATAGGTAAATTGGCCATTATAAATTGTCACTAGTATAGGTAGGTGGTAGGGAAATATAGGGACAGGTGGGGATGTTTGGTAGGAATATGGGATTAGTGTAGGATTAGTATAAATGGGTGGTTGATGTTCGGCACAGACTCGGTGGGCCGAAGGGCCTGTTTCAGTGCTGTATCTCTAATCTAATCACTGTGCTGCCCAAGGAAAGAATATGAATGTTGGAATAGTCCTGAGGTAACAAAGGCATGGATGATGGTTTCAGCAGCAGTTGAACTGAGGAAGTTCAGAATTATGGAGGTGGAAGGAGGCAATGTTGATGACGGTACAGATATTTGTACAGAAACTAAAGTTAGGGTCAAACACAACACTGAAGTTGCAAACAACCTTGATTAGCTTCAGACATTTACCAGGGATGGAAAAGGTGGACAGGGAACAGAGTTTGTGGCAGGAAACCAAAGACAATGGCTTCAGTCTTCCCGATACTTAGTTGGAGGAATATTCTGCTTAGCCCATATTGGTGACAAATGAGAGACATTTGAAGGGTTCAAGGTGCTGGGGGTGAGATAGAGCTGAATGTCATTGGCATACATGTGGAACTTGATGTGTTTCCAGATGATACCACTGAGGGGTAGCGAGTAGATGAGAAATAGAAGGGGACCAAGAATAGATCCTTGAGGAACTCCAGAGGTTTAGTTTTAGTTTTAGAGATACAGCACTGAAACAGGCCCTTCGGCCCACCGAGTCTGTGCCGACCATCAACCACCCATTTATAGTAATCGTACACTAATCCCATATTCCTACCACATCCCCACCTGTCCTTATATTTCCCTACCACCTACCTATACTAGGGGCAATTTATAATGGCCAATTTGCCTACCAACCTGCAAGTCTTTGGCATATGGGAGGAAACCGGAGCACCCGGAGGAAACCCACGCAGACACAGAGAGAACTTGCAAGCTCCACACAGGCAGTACCCCAGAATTGAACCCGGGTCGCTGGAGCTGTGAGGCTGCGGTGCTAACCACTGCGCCACTGTGCTGCCCTAAGAGAGCGAAAGTGGGAAGAGAAGGCATTGCAGCTGATTCTCTGGCTATGATTATATAGATAAGAATAAGGATTACATAGATAAGAACTAGGGCAGTTCCACCCACCTAGATGACATAGGAGAGGGTTTGAAGGAGGATGGAGAGGGTTGGAACACAAAAGTGAGGAATTAATTCTTTGGTTGTACACAGCCTTGGTCAGACTCCATGTGGAGCACTGCGTTAAGTTCTGTAAGGGTATATCGTTCTTGGAGGAGTACAGCATAGACTCGTCAGAATGTTCAAATCTTTAAACTATAATAGCATGTTGCGTAATCTTGGCTTGTACTCTCTTGAGTTTAGAAGGTTGAGGGGTAATCTATTTGAGGTCTGTAATATGTTACAGTAATTTAATAGAGTAGATACAGAGAAACTATTTCCTCTGGTGGGGGATTCTGGAGCACAGTCTTAAAATTTGAGCTCGGAGGGTAGTGGAATTCTAGAAATTTCTCCCCCAAAAGGCTGTGGAAACAGGGGGTTAGTTGGAGATTTCAAGACTGAGATTGAGAGGGATATGGAGCAAAGACATGGAACTGTACCCCGTGAAGGTTAGTGTCTGCACGAGAGGAGTCTACCCCAGTGATATCATGGGTAGTGAGAAAATTAACAAGATAAAAACCATTCAAAACAATATCAATCGGAGATCAAGCCCAATAAAGTGATTTGCTTATTTTTAAATGAAAGCTCACTGCATTTATGAAAATGAGATCATTGTGAGCTGTTGGTTTGAGTTGTTCGGGTTTGATCTTAAACCTGTTGCTTAAGCATCGTGAACATTCCCAATTTTAACCACTCCACCATTGGTCGCGGTGCCTTCGGCTGCCTGGATCCCAAGCTCTGGAATTCTCTCCCTAAACCTCTCCACCTCTCTCTCCTCTTTTTAGACACTCCTTAAAACCTACCTTTTTGACCAAGCATTTGGTCACCTGATCTAATATCTCCTGAAATAAAAACAAGAAATGCTGGAATCACTCAGCAGGTCTGGCAGCATCTGTGGAAAGAGAAGCAGAGTTAACGTTTCGGGTCAGTGACCCTTCATCGGAACCTAATATCTCCTGATATAGCTTGCTGTCATGTTTTGTTTTATAATCCTCCTTGGGGCATTTTATTACATTAAAGATGCTATATAAATATAAGTTGTTGTTAATCAGGGCCAGCTGCTCCTCTCTCTCTCTTTCCTCTCTCTCTTTCTCTCTCTCTCTCTCTCTCCCTCTCTCACGTACTCATCTTGACCTGGGAGAGCCAAGTTTATACAACATGCAATTATAGTCAGCTATCTGTGCTGCTGCTTGATTGTAATCAAGTTGTCAACCAGTTTAATGCTTGATGGTGAATGTTGGCAGGAGGTGGCAAAAAAAATCTGAGAGAATTAATTAAGTTGCTAAAATAGGCGTGAGAGTCGAGGGAAGTGGCTTAAGCTCTGGAGAACTCCTGCTGTGGAGAATAGTTCCGTCCGCCACAGAGTGAGAGTAAATGACATTTGGAATTAGTCTTTAGCCTGCTGGTTCTGTGGTCGTTAGACATTGGATTACACCAGGAACAGGAATTTCGCATTTTTGGGGAATACTCCCCAAATCCGTTTAATCTTTGGATGGATGTGAATAATCACCGTGCGGGAATACCGATAGGGACATAAATCTGTGAAACTTTCCTTACCTCTGAAGACAGTAATGTGAGGCTCCAGTATAACAACTCGCAAAACAGAGAGCAAGCAGGACAATGGGATTAGATTAGTTCACTTTTAACATTCAGACTAGTGCAGATTCTCAAACGCCTCTGTGTTCAAGGTACCACACAAATGCAGCTTCTTGTTGCAGACATTGTCAGCTCTTGGGGAAACATCACTGGCACAGATTCGATTGTCTCAGTGTCTTTATGAGCTGGTGCAGCCATCCTCTGTTTTCAGACCAGTTAAAGGGCCTCCCCCCGACTTCTCAAACTATAGTGGGGTCGGGGTCAGCAGCAAAGGTCATGGGAGGGGTGGGCGGCAGGCGCTCTTGGTACTTTTCACAAGCTGTTGACATGGGGGACTTTTCTGAGCCTGGAGATGTGCTGAAAGGTATGGGCTATCTTCTCGCTATTCCATGGTTTCTGCTAAATTCCCTGCACTCTGCTGTGATTAGGCTGTCTGTGTTGCAAAGCTTGTTTTTGTTGTGTTTCTGTTTTCTAACTGTTTGCTGACTCCCACTTTCAATGCTCTCTCTCGGAGTTTCAACCATTCTCCATGCTTCCTATATTCTGCACTATCTAATTGTCTTCTCAATCTATCTATGCAGCTTGCTTCCAAGGTACTTTATTCCTCAACTTCAGACAGAAGGTTGACCCACTGCCCTCCTCACCCTTCAGCATATGGGACTATTTCACCAAAACTATTCTGTCACCTACCTCCACATTCTTGAAACTATCAATCAGATGAACGCAAAAAGTCTCCGCTGTAGTTCGAATTTCCTTACAACAGTTTTAACTTAACAGAGAGATTGGTGCAAAGGTAAATTGGGAGGGGTTTACAACTCATTGGCCATGTTTCCTCCCAGATCGTGCCAGGTAACATCCTCTCCTGAGAGTCTGCAAAGCCTCATGTCCTTCTTTGTGTGCCATGTATGACAAAGTAGAAATGGGGCTAACAAATACTTTCTAACTATGATACGTTGTTTAGATTACTTAGAATGTACTCCATTTTCTCCTGTTTACTCTGAAAGGTGACATATGCTATATTCTCATACAAATGCATGCAGGCTAAAAATATAGGTCTCATTTATTTACAGGGAATATAATACACTGAAGCAATAAAACACAACAATTTACTGATGGGACAAATAATTAGAAAGCGATTCAGATAGAATTGACCTATACTCCTTGGAACCTATTAAAATCTTGCATAGTACAATAATCTGAAAAACCTGTGGATGCAACAGACTTTCATAGATACTGAATCTGGGCAAAGTGTTACCTTGGAGACCTCATGGAGTTCAACTTCACAAGCAAGTGGAAAACTTGCTGGCCAATGCCTTTTGTGTCACAGTTGTTACTTCTTTCCAAGGTTACCTGCCAGTGCCGTAACCCCTGGATGTCATGATATGTTCTACATCCCCCAGTTTGTACACCCAGACACATTAACATTTCAGAGATGGACTACCTAAATAGCAAACAAACCAGCTCTGACCTGATTAGTTTCTAAACACTGACAGTGGCACCAACCAAGAAGGCTAGATAACTCAGTGTAAAAGGTGGATGAATCTGCTCAGTTTTATGTATTGACTGACCACTGTCTGGCCAGTGACAAAGGGGACATTTTAATTTAAGTACAGTTGGACAAAGTCAATTCTCATTGCACTTACCCTATTTGACTTGGAAGAAAAGTATAATTATCAGGATCTGGAACACACTATTTGAAAAGGTGGTGAAAGCTGAGTCCATAAATAATTTTAAAAGGGAGTTGGACAGGTATTTGAGGATGGGGAACTTACAGGGTTACGGACAAAAAGAGGAAGTGTGGGACTAAGCATGACTGCTCTTCCAAAGAGCCAGCACAAACATGATGGGCCAAATGGCCTCGATCTGTGCTGTAAGTTTCTATGGGCCGGATTCTCTTTCCGGCATTGGGTTCCGTGGCGGTGGGTGGGGGGGGGAGGGTGGGGATGGAAAATCAGAGCGGCAGAGGCCCGCCATGGAACCCGACACCAGGATTGCTAATCCCGAACTACCCAGGCATCGGGGATGCTCCATGGCGGCCCCTCCTCCACTCTATGACGGAACCCAAGTCTGCATATTTAAATTACATCTTAGCATTAATTAAAATGTAATCCGCGGTGATCTTACCTTCAGTTCCCAATCTTCAGTGCACTCTGTGGCTTTCACGTACCTTCACGTTACCATTCAGGGAAAGCTGGCACCACTGAGGTGGGGAAGGGGTGAACCCTGGACTTTGTCCTGGAGGGGGAAGGGGTACATTTTTTTTGAAATGTCCACCACAGCATTGCTGCTGATTGCTGCTAAAGTTTTATCGCACACCTATTACAGAAATAGATTAGTGGCTGATTCCAGACTGAATGTTACAAGAATTAGTGACGAGGCCTGCATTGGAGGGCTTTCATCAAATAAATGAAAACTTTGATGCTGTGTCGTGGAAAATGGCTTTGGCTCGTTATTCTTCAGTGCTTCTGTTATGCCAATGGGAAAGCTGTAATTGAAAAAAGTTTCCTTTTTTTGATCCTGTTTTATATTTAAAAAATCAGAAAGGGCGTTTTGGGAAAATTCTTGACAGTTAAAACAGTCTTACTTGGGCCAGGCCGATTTCAGCAGCACGACTGCTGAGTATTTCCAGCACTTTCTGTTTTTATTTCCATCTGACCATCCGGGAAAGCAACGGAGAGGAGTCCAGGCACGCTGGAGTTTGAAAACAAAGTGAGCAGTGACATCACAGGAAAGCTGCAAGGTGATTAGTGCTGTTAGGGAATAACTCTAAATAACTGGGTTAGTACTCTACTGTTAGGGTGCATGTGTAAATAGCTTAATAATAAGGAACAAGTGAGTCGCTGTTTTTTTTAAGTAAAAGTTTATTTTAACTAGTGGCCTGTATTGATTTTTAGTTGGATTTATCAGTACCAGTAAGGTTTTATGAATAATTCTAAGCTGTTGTAGTATTGGTAAGGTTTTTCTAGCAGTAACAAAGGGTCAACAAATAAATAAAGGAATGGCAGGGTTGCTTCAACTTCGAGAGTGCATCTCCTATGTTATGTGGGAGCTCCAGGACGCTTCCTGTATCCTGGAGAACCATTTGTGCAGGAAATGTCGTCAATTGAAGCAGCTTGAGCTCCGGGTTTTGGAACTTGAGCGGCAGCTGGCGATACTGCGGTGCAGTCATGAGGATAGAAACATATAAAATAGGAGCAGGAGTAGGCCATTCAGCCCTTCAGGCCTGTTCCACCATTCAAAAAAGATCATGGCTGATCATCTACTTCAGTACTCTGTTCCTGCTTTCTCCCCATATCCCTTGATCCCTTTGGTATTAAGAAATATATCTATCTCCTTCTTGAATATATTTCATGACTTGGCCTCCACTGCCTTCTGTGGTAGAGAATTCCACAGGTTCACCACCCTCTGAGTGAAGAAATTTCTCCTCATCTCAGTTCTAAATGACATACCCATATCCTGAGACTGTGCCCCCAGTTCTGGACTCCCCAGCCATCGGGAAATGCTCCCTGCATCTAGCCTGTCCAGTCCTGTTAGAATTTTATAGGTTTCTATCAGATCCCCTCTCATTCTTCTAAACTCTAGTGAATATAAGCCTAGTCGACCCAATGTCTCCTCATACATCAATCCAGCCATCCTAGGAATAAGCCCAGTAAATCTTCTTTGCACGCCCCCTATGGCAAGAACATCCTTCCTCGGATAAGGAGACCAAAGCTGCACACAATACTCCAGATGTGGTCTCACCAAGGCCTTGTATAACTGCAGTAAGACATCCTTGCTCCTGTACTCAAATCCTCCTGCAATGAAGGCCAACATACCATTTGCCTTCCTAACTGCTTGCATCTGAATGCTTGCTTTCAGCGACTAGTGTACAAGGACACCCAGGTCTCTGCACCTCCCCCTTTCCCAATCTATCACCATTCAGATAATGATCTGCCTTTCTGTTTTTACAACCAAAGTGGATAGCCTCACAAATTAACCATGTTTTACTGCATCTGCCAAGCATTTTCCCACTCACCCAACTTGTCCAAATCACATTGGAGCCTCTTTGCATCCTCCTCACAGCTCACATTCCCCCCCAGCTTTGTGTCATCTGCAAACTTGGAAATGTTACATTTTGTCCCCTCATCCAAGTCATTAATATATATTGTGAATAGCTGGTGTCCTAGCACTGATCCCTGCGTTGCCCCACTAGTCACTGCCTGCCACCCGGAAAAAGACCCGTTTATTCCTACTCTGTTTCCTGTCTGTCAACCAATTCTCAATCCATGCCAGTATATTACCCCCAATCCCATGTGCTTTAACTTTGCACACTAACCTCTTATGTGGGACCTTATCAAAAGCCTTCTGAAAATGCAAATACACCACATCTACTGGTTCTCCCTTATCTATTCTACTAGTTACATCCTCGAAAAACTCCAGTAGATTTGTTAAGCATAATTTCCCTTTCGTAAACCCATGCTGACTTTATCTGATTCCGTTTCTGTTTTCCAGGTGTTCTGCTATCACATCCTTTTATAATAGATTCTAGCATTTTCCCCACTACTGATGTAAGGCTCACTGGTCTGTAATTCCCTGTTTTTTCTTTCCCTCCTTTTTTAAATAGTGGGGTTACATTTGCCACCCTCCAATCTGTAGGAACTGTTCCAGAGTCTATAGAATTTTGGAAGATGACCACCAATGCATCCACTGTTTCCAGGGCCACTTCCTTTAATACTCTGGGATGTAGATTATCTGGCCCAGGGGATCTGTCAGCCTTTAACCCTGTTAATTTCCTTAGCACTATTTTTTTCTAATACTGATTTCCTTCAGTTCCTCCCTCTCATTAGACCCTTGGTTCCCTAACATTTCTGGGAGGTTATTTGTGCCTTGTTTTGTGAAGACAGAACCAATGTATGTGTTTAATTGTTCTGCCATTTCTTTGTTCCCCATTATAATTTCCCCCGTTTCTGACTGTAAGGGACCTACATTTGGCTTCACTAATGTTTTTCTCTTCACATATTTATAGAAGCTTTTACAGTCAGTTTTTATGTTTCCCACAGGTTTACTCTCATTTCCCCCGCTTAACCAACCTCTTTGTCCTCCTTTGCTGAATTCTAAATTACTCCCAATCCTCAGACCTGCTGCTTTTACTTGCAATGTTATATGCTTCATCTTTGGATCTAATACTATCCCTAATTTCTTTTGTAAGCCACTGTTGAGCCACCGTTCCGATTTTATTTTTGCGCCAGACAGGAATGAATAATTGTTGTAATTCATGCACACGTTCTTTTAATATTATCCATTGCTTATCCACCATCAACCCTTTTAGTAAAGTTCCCCAATCTACCATAGCCAACTCGCGTCCCATACCTTTGTAGTTTCCTTTATTTAGGTTCAGGACCCTAGTTTCAGATTCAACTACTTCACCCTCTATCTTAATGAAGAATTCTATCATGTTATGGTTGCTCCTCTCCGAGGGACCCCGCACAACAAGATTGTTAATTAATCCTTTCTCATTGCACAATACCCAGTCTAGGATAGCCTGTTCTCTAGTTGGTTCCTCAACATATTGGTCAAAAAAAGCGTCACTTACACATTCCAGAAAATCCTCCTCCACGGTATTATTGCTAATTTGGTTTGACCAATGTATATGTATATTAAAGTCACCCATGATTACAGTTGTACCCTTATTGCTTGCGTCTCTAATTTTCTGTTTAATGCCATCCCTTACATCTCCACTACTGTTTGTGGGCCTATAAACAATCCCCACCAATGTTTTCTGCCCCTTGGTGTTTCTTAGCTCCACCCATACAGATTCCACATCATGATTTTCCGAGCCAATATCCTTCCTCACTATTGCATTGATTTCCTCCTTTACTAACAACGCTACCCCACCTCCTTTGCCTTTTTGCCTGTCCTTCCTAAATATTGAATACCCCTGGATGTTCAGTTCCCATCCTTGGTCACCCTGCAGCCATGTCTCCGTAATCACAACTATGTCATAACCATTTGAGAGCTATGTGGAAAGCACTATGGAAAGATTTTATTGCAGAGCACTGAGAGAACAGTGATAGAATTGGGCAGAGTCAGCATGGATTTACGAAAGGGAAATCATGCTTGACAAATCTACTAGAATTCTTCGAGGATGTAACTAGTAGAGTTGATGAGGGGGAACCAGTGGATGTGGTTTATTTGGACTTTCAGAAGGCTTTCGACAAAGTCCCACATAAGAGATTAGCATGTAAAATTAAAGCGCATGGGATTGGGGGTAGTGTATTGTGATGGATAGAAAATTGGTTGGAGGGCAGGAAACAATGAGTAGGGATAAATGGGTCTTTTTCTGAATGGCAGGCAGTGACTAGTGGGGTACTGCTGGGATCGGTGCTAGGACCCCAGCTGTTCACAATATACATTAATGATTTAGATGAGGGAACTAAATGTAATGTCTCCAAATTTGCAGATGACACAAAACTGGGTGGGAGGGTGAGTTGTGAGGAGGATGCAGAGAGGCTTCAGGGTGATTTGGACAAGTTGAGTGAGTGGGCTAATGCATGGCAGATGCGGTATAATGTGGATAAATGTGAGGTTATCCACTTTGGTAGCAAAAACAGGAAGGCAGATTATTATCTGAACGGCTATAAACTGAGAGAGGGGAATATGCAGCGAGACCTGGGTGTTCTCGTATACCAGTCGTTGAAGGTAAGCATGTAGGTGCAACAGGCGGTAAAAAAGGCAAATGGTATGTTAGCCTTCATAGCGAGAGGATTTGAGTACAGAAGCAGGGATGTCTTGCTGCAATTATACAGGGCCTTGGTGAGGCCACACCTGGAACATTGTGTGCAGTTCTGGTCTCCTTATCTGAGGAAGGATGTTCTTGCTATGGAGGGAGTGCAGCGAAGGTTTACCAGACTGATTCCTGGGATAGCGGGACTGACATATGAGGAGAGATTGAGTCGGTTAGAATTATATTCGCTGGAGTTCAGAAGAGTGAGGGGGGATCTCATAGAAACCTATAAAATTCTAACAGGACTTGACAGGGTAGATGCAGGAAGGATGTTCCCGATGGTGGAGGAGTCCAGAACCAGGGATCATAGTCTAAGGATATGGGGTAAACCTTTCAGGACTGAGATGAGGTGAAATTTCTTCACCCAGAGAGTGGTGAGCCTGTGGAATTCACTACCACAGAAAGCAGTTGAGGCCAAACCATTGTATGTTTTCAAGAAGGAGTTAGGTATAGCTCTTGGGTCTAAAGGGATCAAAGGGTATGGAGCGATAGCCGGAACAGGTTACTGAGTTGGATGATCAGCCATGATCATAATGAATGGCGGAGCAGGCTCGAAGGGGTGAATGGCCTACTCCTGCTCCTATTTTCTAGGTTTCTATAGATGTGGTCATCCCACAGCCTAAGAGTATGCAGGGAGAGAGGAAATGGGTGATCACCAGACAGTCAAAAAGAATCAGGCAGGTAGTGCAGGAGACCCCTGAGTGCATCTCACTCTCCAACAGGTATTCAGTTCTGAATACTAAGGAAAGTGATGGTTCACCTGGGGAGTGCTGCCAGAGCCAAGTCCATGCCACCACGGGTGGCTCAGCTGCACGGGGGCGGGGGGTAGAGGGAAGACTGGAAGAGCCATAGTGATAGGTGATTCAATAACCAGGGGAACAGGCAGGTGTTTCTGTGGCCACAGACGTGAATCCAGGATGGTGTGTTGATGTCACTGAATGACTGCAGAGTATCCTGAAGGGGGAGGGTGAACAGCCAGCAGTCGTGGTCCACATCGGAACCAATGACATAGGTAGAAAGAAGGATGTGATCCTGCAGTCAGAATTCAGGGAGCTAGGTAAGAAATTAACAAGCAGGACCTCAAAAGTAGTCATCTCTGGATTACTCCCTGTGCCACGTGCAAGTGAGTATAGAAATAGAAGGATAAGACAGATGAATGCGTGGTTGGAAAGATGGTGCAGGAGGGAGGGCTTCAGGTTCCTGGGACATTGGGACCGGCTCTGTGGGAGCTGGGACCTGTACAGGCCGGACAGGTTGCACCTGAACAGAGCCGGGACTGAGTTCCTTGGGGGACGTTTTGCTAGTGCTGTTGGGGAGGGTTTATCTAGTTTGGCAGGGGGATGGGGACCTGAGGGTAGATTCAGCTGGGACAAAATCAGAAATCAAAATGGAAGGGGGAAAATTAATGGATGAGTCTGGAAGACAGAGGAAACGAGGGTTGGAATATTAAAAAAAAAAAGTTTGGCATTGCTCTAGGGTATCTATTTCAGTGCAAGGAGTATAGCAAATAAAGCAGATGAGCTGAGGGCACAGATAGACACATGGCAGTATGATATCATAGCCATTACAGAAGCATGGCTTAAGGAGGGTCAGGAATGGCAGCTCAACGTTCCTGGTTACAAGGTTTTCAGACGCAATAGGGAGGGGGATAAGAAAGGAGGGGGAGTGGCATTTCTGGTCAAGGAAACTATTACAGCTGTGAGGAGGGATGATATGTTGGAAGGTTCATCAAATGAGGCCATATGGATTGAGCTAAGGAACAAAAAAGGGGCAATCACACTGCTGGGAGTGTACTATAGACCCCCAAACACAGTCAGAGGGAGATAGAAGAGTAGATATGTAGGCAAATCTCTGAGAAGTGCAAGAACAACAGGGCGGTAATAGTAGGGATTTTAATTACCCCAATATTAACTGGGATAGTTTTAGTGTGAAAGGAATTGAGGAAGCAGAATTCTTGAGGTGCATTCAGGAGAACTTTATTGCCCAGTATGTAGAAAGTCCAATAAGAGAGGGCGCAGTGTTGGACTTAGTTTTAGGAAATGAAGATGGGCAGGTGGAAGGAGTGGCAGTGGGAGAGCATTTTGGTGATAGTGATCATAATTCAGTCAGTTTTAACATAATTATGGAAAAGGACAGAGATAGAACAGGAGTTAGAGTTCTCAACTGGGGCAAGGCCAATTTTACTAAACTGAGGTGTGATTTAGTGAAAGTGGACTGGAAACAGCTACTTGAAGGTAAATCAGTGTTAGAGCAGTGGGAGGCAAAGGGGAGATTCAAGGGTTTCAGGGTAAACATGTTCCCACTAAGAAAAAGGGTGAGGCGGCCAAATCTAGAGCCCTGTGGATGTCAAGGAGCCTACAGGGTAAGATAAGGCAGAAAAGGAAAGCTTATGTCCAACACCAAGAACTCAATGCTACAGAAAGCCGAGAGGAGTATAGAAAGTGGAGGGGTGAAAACAAAAAGGAAATTAGGAAAGCAAAGAGAGGGCATGAAAATATATTGGCAAGCAGAATCAAGGTGAACCCAAAGATGTTTTATCAATACATTAAGAGTAAGAGGATAACTAAGGAGAGAGTAGGGTCCATAAAAGACCAAAAAGATAACCTATGTGTAGGAGCGAAAGATATTGATATGGTTCTTAATGAATACTTTGCGTCTGTCTTCACAAAAGAGGGGGGACGATGCAGATATTGTAGTTAAGGAGTGTGAAGTATTGGATGTGATAAACATAGGGAGAGAGGAAGTATTAATGGGATTAGCATCCTTGAAAGTTGATAAACCACCAGGGCCGGATGAAATGTACCCCAGGCTGTTAAAAGAAGCAAGAGAGGAAATAGCAGAAGGTCTGACCATTTTCCAGTCCTCACTGGATACAGGTGTGGTGCCAGAGGATTGGAAAACTGCTAACATTGTAGTTCTGTTTAAAAAGGGAGCGAAGGATAGACCGAATAATTACAGGGCAGTCAGTCTAACCTCAGTAGTGGGCAAATTATTGGAATCTGTTCTGAGACACAGGATAAACAGGTTAATCAAGGATAGGCTGCATGGATTTGTTAAGGGAAGATCTTGTTTGACGAACATGATCACATTTTTTGAAGAAGTAAAAAGGAAGATAGATGGGGGTTGTGCAGTTGATATGGTCTACATGGATTTTAGCAAGGCTTTTGACAAGGTCCCACATGGCAGACTGGTTAAAAATATAAAATCCCATGGGATCAAGAGAAATGCAGCAAGGTGGATACAAAATTGGCTCAGTGGCAGGAAGCAAAGGGTAATTGTTGATGGCTGTTTTAGCGACTGGAGGGCTGTTTCCAGTGGCGTTCTGCAGGGCTCAGTACTGGGTTCCCTGCTTTTTGTGGTGTATATTAATGATTTGGATGTAAATGTAGGGCATGATCAGGAAATTTGCAGACGACACAAAAATTGGCCGTGTGGTAGCGAGGAGGATAGCTGTGGGCTGCAGAAAGATATTGATAGTCTGGTCAGATGGGCAGAAAAGTGGCAAATGGAATTCATCCCAGAGAAGTGTGAGGCGATGCATTTGGGGAGGTCAAACAAGGCAAAGAAATACATGATTAATGGGAAAATACTGAGAAGTGTAGAGGAAGTGAGGGACCTTGGAGTGAATGTCCACAGATCCCTGAAGGTAGCACGACAGGTCGATAAGGTGGTTAAGAAGGCATATGGAATCCTTTCATTTATTAGTCGAGGTATAGAATATAAAAGCAGGGAGGTTATGCTGGAACTAAAGCATGGCTACCTGACCTGAACCCGACCGGGCCAGACGACATGTGTCAGGTTTGGGTTGGGTCGGGTCGCTCTTCTGGATCTGGCCTTCGGGCTCGGGTTGGGTCGAGCTGGGTAGGACACAGTGACAGCCAGGACGTCAAGGTGGGAAACGTGCATTTGGACTCTGCACTAGTCTGCAGTGAGCGATTCCATCCAATGTAGAGCACAACCTCTTCAATAAAGGTGATTGTCTTCCAGTGGTCGGGTTGGGTCGGGCGCGGGAAAAAGTCAAAGGACTCGGGCCGGGTCGGGCTCGGGCCGGATGTGGTTCTGTCAGGCTCAGGTCAGGTTTCATTTGCAGACCCGAGCAGGCCTTTAGCTAGAACTGTTTAACTCATTGGTTAGGCCGCAACTTGAGTACTGTGTGCAGTTCGGCGACCTTATTATAGAAGGGAGGTAATTGCACTAGAGAGGGTACAGAGGAGATTTACGAGGATGTTGTCAGGACTGGAAAAATGCAGCTATGAGGAAAGATTGGATAGGCTGGGGTTGTTCCCCTTGGAACAGAGAAGGCTGAGGGGAGATCTGATTGAAATGTACAAAATTTTGAGGGGATACAGTGGAGGTGAGGGGTCTATTCAGCTGAGCAGAGAGGTCAGTGATGAGGGGGCATAGATTTAAAGTGATTGATGGAAAAATTAGAGGGGAGATGAGGAGAAACATTTTCACCCAGAGGGTGGAGGAAGTCTGGAACTCACTATTTGAAAGGGTAATTGAGGCAGAGACCCTCAACTCATTCAAAAGGAGTAGGATATGCACCTCAAGTGCCGTAATTTGCAGGGCTATGGACCAAATGCTGGAAGATGGGATTAGAATAGGTGGATCGTTTTTCAGCCGGCACAGACACGATGGGCCAAGTGGCCTCTTTCTGTGCCTTAAACTTTCTATGATTCTATGATTTCCAGCATCTTGCTTTTACTTCCCCTGTTGGCACTTTTATTATTTGGCATCTTCATGAGCTGTGTGTAAAGCTTTCTCCAACCTCTGACAGTCTTCTTCTGATACTTTAATTCTATTGCTGCCGCACAATTATTTGCCTTCTCTGCACAAGCCATGACTTTTAGTTTAAACTACGCTGTGTATTTGTTGTTCCACCTTGGTACCGTATTAAAAAAAAATGGGGTCCTCGCTGAACATTGGGATATTTATACCAGTGTGTGATTAGAATGTTCTGTCTGTGCTCTGAAAGTTTAAGCCGACTTCGACATGAGATATCGGAAAAATTCAAGATTTTTTGGACTAAAGTCACGGGTTGACTTTTACACGAATATATATGGTGATAATTATCAAAACATTGATCAGATCGAACAATTAAATGTTTAGCCATAAATCTGCGATCATCGAAATTGTTAATGAGCATCTCAATTGATACATTCAGTTGGCTAAGCTTTTTGATTGCTGTGATTGGAGGGTCGATAGGACTGGGATGATGGCAGTCATTTTTTGTGCTAATTAAACAAACTTCCTGTAGTCAATGTGGAAATGTTCCACAGCAGCGATGATTTATTCCAAGAGCTTTAATTATTCATTATTCCACCACTGTGCAGCTGTTTGGACCAGACTTGTTTCCTGCTGAGTTGTGACATGACTGTAAATATCATTCGTTTCCATGCTTTGTGTCATCAGTATGGGTTCAGAGCTTGTTTTGCAATTAACTTTCTCCCCCATTTCAAAACTGTGACAGCACTCAAGATTTTTTTTTATTCCTTCATGCGATGTGGGTGTCGCTGGCTGGGCCAGCATTTATTCTCCATCACTCATTGCCCTTGAGAAGGTGATGATGAGCTGCCACAGTCCATGTGGGGTAGGTACACCCACAGTGCTGTTAGGAAGGGAGTTGCAGGATTTTGACCCAGCGACAGTGAAGGAACGGCGATATAGTTCCAAGTCAGGATGGTGAGTGACTTGGAGGGGAACTTGCAGGTGCTGGTGTTCCCATGCATTTGCTGCCCTTGTCCTTCTAGGTGGTGGAGGTCACAGGTTCGGGTTTGAAAGCGTTAGTGAGCAGATGTGTGTGACAAATATAATGGACAAGAATGACTACTTTTATTGGTACTCTACCATAAGAGATGTAAAGGTTTATTTATTTGATGTTGTACTTCATTAATGTTTTCAAATTCAGATGGAATGGAGGATGGGGTTGTACCAAGGGGCAATCATTCTGGCATTTTAAAGTGGGAGGAGGCTCGTGTGGAGCTTAAACTTGACTAATTGGGCCGAATGTCCTGTTTCTGTGCTGTATATTCTATGTAAAAGTATGAGTTAAATCAAGTAGTGGGTCGGTGATGCCAAGCTGTAGATTTAGGGGCAAGGGGAGACCAGTGTTCCCTCTAAGCTGGATGGGTGCACAGCCATGCAGCAATCTGGAACATCTTGTGCCATGCAGCAAGCAGACTGTGCAGCACCAAGAAATATTGGAGAGAACGTCGGGGAAGGCTGAGGAACATGTGAGAAGTTTTACAGTTTTGAGATCCTGGGAAAGAATGGGTTAGAACAGAAGAGGACCTGAGGCTGAGCCTACGTTTCCTAACCCTGCGGAGCAGTTTTTCCCTCCTCCTCAGGATACAAAACAGGACGGTCGTCACAGAATATATCAGTCTGTTCCTGTTTCCCCAACTTAGTTTCCTCAACCCTGGCTTAGTGAGTAGCACTCTCATATATACTGAGTTGGCAGATTGTGGGTTCATTTCCCACTCCAGAGACTTGAGCACATAATTCAGGCTGACACCTCAATACAGCACTGAGGGAGTGCTGCACTGTCTGAGGTGCCATCATTTGGATGAGACATTAAACCAAAGTCCCTCCTGCGCTCTGAGGTGGTTACAAAAGATCCCATGGCCACTATTTTGAAGAAGAGCAGTGGAGCTCTCCCTGATCTGCTGGCCAATATCTATCCCTCAACCAACATTACTAAAACAAATTAACTGGTCATTATCACGTTAGGCAAGTTCTCCCTTTAACTAAAATAAAAGCAAAACACTGCAGATGCTGGAAATCTGAAATGAAAACAAGAAATGCTGGAAATACTCAGCAGGTCAGGCAGCATCTGTGGAGAGAGAAGCAGAGTTAACGTTTCAGGTCTGTGACCTTTCATCAGAACAACACGGCGCGGAGGGGTTTCCTGTACGGGCTGCTCCTGCACACTCTCCACTTCCTCGCCCCCATCAGCCACCCAAACACGCCGTGGCAGTCCACGTTGCCATCTGGCGGTGAGGGGAAACCCCGGTGAAGGTCTCTCTACGTGGGAGTCCTCCCCCTTTACATTGGGGACCTGGGGTGGAGGGTGCTGCACAGGGCAGTCCCGTGCAATAGACTTTTAAGTTGGTTCGCAGACTCCCAGGCCGCCTGTAATTTCTGCACCTTGGATGAGTCCGTGTTCCATTTATACACGGAATATGCGAGGTTGCAGCCCCTGTTTGAGTATTTGAAGGGGCCGCTCCTCAAGTTTTTGCTACATTTCAGTCCCACGCTCCTGATCTTTGGGCACCCGGTGCGGAGGGGGGTGGACCTGGAGGAGGATCTCCTCGTCGGTCTGCTCCTGGGCCTGGCAAAGGTGGCAATTCACAGGTCCAGGCTGTGGGCCGCCGTGGGGTCCATCTGCCCTGATTGCCTGCCCCTGTTCCGAGGTTACATTTGCGCCCGGGGGTCCCTGGAGAAGGAGCATGCGGTGTCCGCCGGTTCGCTTGAGGCCTTTCGCGACCAGTGGGCACCGCAGGGGCTGGAGTGCATCATCGATGCCGAAAATGGCATTTTAATTTGAGTTTTGTTTTATTTATTTGATTGTAATAAAGTAATTTTATAAAATGTATAAGGGGGGCCTGGGGAATAAAGGTCCCCTCAACAAATAATATATAGGTCGATCTTGCTTTTCATTGGGACCCAGTGTTCTTAAACCTTGTTCACTGTAGGAGACTTTTCTCTCTTGGGGTTCATGTGTCTTCAGTCGGTTTTTGGAGTTCCGTGAGAAAGAGATGGGAGCAGACTGTGGCGAGCCAGGCAGGAGAGGTCTTTTCAATCCAAGAGCAAACAGCTTTCTCCAGGCTCTCAGTTCAAACTCTGCGACAGCCAGTTAGTCATGAGACTAACTGGTCTGACCATGTCTGTTTGTGGATTGTATTGGAGCAGGGAATAGCTCCTTTGTCTATAAGCACTGTCTGTTAATATGTAAAAATGTCTTTCCAGCCAGGGGCCTGGCAACCCCTTGTCACAGGCCTTCTCTTCTTCCCAGCAACAATTTGAAATTTAATGTCGATGTGGCGAAATTAATGTGCCTCATTCTTGGCAGGTGGGGGCCTGCGTGGCACAGTGATGTCTCTCGGGATTGGAGTGAGGTTTAGCCAGGTTGGTATAAGATACTTGAACACAAAGGCTTCTTCTTTATTCTGGTTTACTTTCCCTTTCCCTTTGCTAGCATGTGTGTTCTACAGCAGCCCCAAGTGTAAACAATGCAATTACAATTTCAAAACACGACAACACTACAGTGACTGCCAAAGTCACTTCTGGCTCTTTTCACGAATCAGCTGCGGACCTCAATGACATCTCAAAGACGGCTGCACACCACTGCATCTCGCTGGTGTCTGATGCCCTTTTTGCCATTGTGGATTCCCCCAGATGCAGGCCATCATCGATTACACTCATGTGGCCATCAACGCACCCAGTGACTGGCCAGGCAGATTCAGCAACAGGAAGGGTTTCCACTCCATCAATGTTCAGCTGGTCTGCCACCACAGGAAGAGCTTCCTTCATGTGTGCGTTCGCATTCCTGGCAGCTGCCATGACTCCTTCATCCTCCACCAGTCCAGGCTGCCTCAGATCTTCACTCCAACCCTCAGAGTGTGTGGTTGGATCCTAGGGGATAAAGGATATTCCTTGAAGACATGGATAATCTCTCCTCTGCAGGAGCCCGAGACAGAGGCACAGAGGCAAAAGAGCTAAAACTACCTGCTGTCTAGGACAACCATTGAGCAGGCCATCGGGCTTCTCAAGGTCGGGTGGTGCCTGCCCACTAGTACTGTCCTGCAAGGGCCTCTGTCATCGTGGTGGTCTGCTGCATTCTCCATAACATGGCCTCCTTGAGAGGTGTGGGCATTGAGTACGATGAGGCTCTGGAAGGAGACAGGGAAGAGCAGGTGGTGAGAGAGGTGGTGGCAAAGAGAGATGACGCTGAACAGAGAGGTGGCCGGGCATGACTCAGGGAGCGAAGGCCTTGTGAGGATGCCATGAATGTCCTGATCCAAAAACGTTTCAGCTGAGCTGCTCTAACCCAGGCTAAGGGGTATGGCATGGAAGTGAGTCTGTGTTACCTGTGCTAACCCATGGAAGACTCAGTCTGGACCATCTCATCACTTATTGCCAAAGAAGGAAGTACATCTGTCCAGAGGCTTTGCCCTCACCGTGGAGGATCCTGATATCTCTTTCGCCACTTCATACCATTTTTCCTGTCACGTCAGCAATAAAGAGTCCCATATGTGTGACTTAAAGTGTCGTCATTTATACAGTGCAAAAAGAGGAAAATAGTAGACAGAGACAGTAAGAGCACAACCCCCGTGACCCACTTAGTGCTCGGCACTAAGCAGTGGCATCCTCCTGCCACCCTCTGGGAAGAGAACCTCCCTCCTCTCCCTCACAGCCTCCAACATTAGCTCCAGGTTTGCATTGATGAAATGAGGGGCCCCCCTGCCCCGGGTTCCAGGCCTCCAGCTCCCCTGTGGCATCTCACTTCCCTCTGGGCAGTGGATGGCTTTGACACAAACTGCAGATCTCTCCATCAGGACAACCAGCAGCCTCAGTGATGGCTGCCGTGGGGAGGCTAAATCAGTCCCACATTTCATCTGACCCACCTCCGCTCCCTCCCCCACTGACTCTAAGTGGACGGGAAACCCATCTCCATATCAATTAAGGGCTCAACCCAGTGTAAATCTGAACTTTAATCTGTTTCCCATCAGAGGTGGATTTCTGACCCGACAACAAACCCAGCTCCTGTTTCCTGCCTCCGTGGCAAAAATTCAGGCCGAGGAGTCAGACACATTGTAAAAGAAATAGGATAAAAACTATAAATATTTAATAAGGACTGGATTCCACTGCTTAGGTATAGTTGTGCTTTTAATAAAAATGGAAATCATTGCATTTTAATATCTCCGTGGACACATCCCTCAACACTGATAAATCAGTGTGTTCTGTCAGTAGTGGCTGCTCCACAAGGAGCTGCTTTATACAGGATTTGTGTTACCAGTCGATGCAGCCACATTGACTAGCCGGAGAAACTCATTCCCTCCAAGGTCACCTTTGGATTTTCTCAATTTTCACATCGGTCTGAGCTCAGTTCCAAGCCTCATAGTTTTAGAAATGAATTTCATGAGCACACTTATTGTTTTCATTGGGAGTGCTGCCAACATTGTGTTCTCAACCTATTACTTACTTTGTACAAGTACATTTTCTTTGTATTTTCCAGAGTGCTTTGTGGGTGGTTGGTGATTTTCATTTGCCTGCAGATAAGATCAAAGATTCCTTTAGATTGTCCCAATCCTTTAGAATAGGGAGCAGGTTACTAGTGTGAGGTGATGCATTTTGGCAGAGGGGATAGGGAGAGGCAATGTAGACTTAAAGGCACAGTTCGAAAGAGTGTGCAGGAGCAGAGGAACCTGGAGGTGTATGTGCATCAATCTTTGAAGGTGAGCAGAACATATTGAGAGAGTGGTTAGTAAAGCATATGTGATCTTGGGCTTTATAAATAGAGGCATTGAGTACAAAAGCAGGGAAGTTATGCTGAAACTTTATATAGCTCAGGTTAGGTCCCAACTGGAGTATTGTACCCAGTTCTGGTCACCACACTTTAGGGAGGATGTGAGGGTCCTTGAGAGGGTGCAGAGGAGATTTACCACAATGGTTCCAGGGATGGGGGATTTTAGTTACAAGGTTAGGTTGGAGAAGCTGGGGCTGTTCTCCCTGGAACAAAGGAGATTGAGGGGAGATTTAATAGAGGTATAGGAGGTTATCACAGGCTTTGATAAGTTAGGTAAGGAAAAGCTGTTCCTATTTACTGACAGTACAAGGACTAGAGGACATAGAGTGAAGGTTTTGGGCGAGAGATGCAGGGGGAATGTGAGAAAACATTTTTTACACAGTGAGTGGTAATGACCTGGAACTCGCTGCCCATGAGGGTGTTGGAAGTGGAGACAATCAATGATTTCAAAAGGAAATTGGATGGACACTTAAAGGAAATAAAGTTACAGGGCGACAGGGATCAGGCGGGGAAGTGGGACTGACTGGATTGCTCCATTGAGAGCCAGCATGGATGCGCTGTGCTGAATGGCCTCCTTCTATGTCATAAATGACTCTAGATTATGAAGGAGATTGACAAATGATGAATAATGAGCGCAAAATATTGTAGCCATTGGGTCTGGTTATTCAGCTCCTTTCATTCAAGAAATTGTTGCAAAGAAAGACAATTCTGATTCTCAGAATATAAAGAGAGTTTTGTTCTGTTTTCAAAAGAGGAGACTTTGAGTTGACTTAACCAAAGTTTCCACGATTATGCAGGGAAACTGAGAGTTGAATCCAAGTACATTGTTCACTATGGTGAACAGTTCAAATGTCACAGGTCACAGGTGAGTAAGTTAGGGACAAGAATGGAAGTTCAGGACAACCTTTTCATTACAAGGTAAATGAGATTGTCAATAATTCACCAGTGAAGTCCATTGGAATGGGCAGTGGCTTCAAGTAATTACATTACTGGAGGGATGAAATATTGAAGGATATGGGGAGAAGGTAGGCAGGTAGGAATGAGGGATATGGGGAGAAGGTGGGTAGGTGGGATTGATATGGGGAGAAGGTGGGTAGGTGGGATTGAGGGATTGGGGAGAAGGTGGGATTGAGGGATATGGGGAGAAGGTGGGTAGGTGGGATTGAGGGATATGGGGAGAAGGTGGGTAGGTGGGATTGATATGGGGAGAAGGTGGGTAGGTGGGATTGAGGGATTGGGGAGAAGGTGGGTAGGTGGGATTGAGGGATATGACGAGAGGGTAATTAGGTCGGGTTGAGGGATATAGGGAGAAGATAGATTAGTAAAATTGAAGGATATGGGGAGAAGGTAGACAGGTGGGATTGAGGGATATGGGGAGAAGGTGGGTAGGGGGGATTGATATTTGAAAAAGGAACAGGCCTGTTGGGGTCAATGACATTTTCCTGTTTCTAAAAGTACTCGTCTTTATACTCTCTTCCCCAGTTTGGTGAAAGGTGAGAGCGGTACTCTCCTTTATCCAATGTCCTTTCAGTAAATGTCTGAGTCACTGGCTCTTCATGTTTTCTCTTTCTGGGTGAGCAGGTGATTTGATTGAAGGGCCTACCCGGTGGTTAGTGTGTTGTATTGCCAGTGGAACTGGCAATGTGTTGGGTTGGACCTGACCGACGGCGGCAGCAGGTGAGCAGTTGGTGCACATCACAGGACATACCAGGCAATTCTGGGACAAGATCAGTTGAGATGAAGGTGAACCATTTGATCTCTTTCCACAATGCCAACCCTTCTGTTTTGCCATTGTAGTCTTAACTGCAGCTCAGTTGTGGGATGAATCAGAAGGATGTGGGTTCAAATCCCACTCCAGAAACTTGAGCTCCAAATCTAGGCTAACACTTCAGTGCAGTACTGACAGAGCACTGCACTGTCGGAGGGTCAGTACAGCGCTCCGCTGCACTGTTGAGGGGTCAGTACTGAGGGAGCGCTGCACTGTCAGAGAGTCAGTACTGAGGGAGTGCTGCACTGTTGAGGGGTCAGTACTGAGGGAGCGCTGCACTGTTGAGGGGTCAGTACTGAGGCAGTGCTGCACTGTCAGAGTTTCTTTATTTGGAATGAGAAATTAAACCAAGGACCGGTCTGACCTCTCAGGTGGGCATATATGATCCCTTGGCACTATTTTGGAAAAGAACAGGAGGATTCTCCCAGGTGTCCAGGCCAATATTTATCACTGAACCAATATCACTAAAACAGATGATTTGGTCATTTAATTAATTGCTGCTGGGATCTTGCTGTGCACAAATTGGGTGCCGTTTTTCCTACATTACAATAGTGACTGCACTTCAAAAATACTTCATTGGTTGTGAAACACATCTAAAATGTCCTGAGATTGTGAAAGATCCTATAGAAATGCAAGTCTGTCTTTCTCTCTCTTCCTTAAATAACTGCAGTATTCTGGTCTCGGCCGCACATTCCATCATCCGGTTCCAGCTATTGCTCACACTGTGTGGAAGAAAATTCATTCCAGGCTTCTCTTCACATCCCTAAATCTGCCTCTTGTCATTGTGTCAAGCAATAGTGATTTCTTTGAGTGATTACAGTTGGTGACTGTCGTTATTACTGAACAAACGTAACAGTCTAGAAACACGGAGCAGTTCCATCTGCAGATGGAGAGGACAGACGATGTTATTAAAAACTGACGTCTGATTAAATTCAACAGTCAAAAGATGAGATGAACTGGAGCGTGCGATAAAAGATTACCTTGTGTAATGGTTGACTGAGTTGCTTTAATCTACTCCTTGCATCCCGCTGCATTTAGTTTCAGGGATACCTGTTAATGGTGTTACCTGTCAGTGATTGGAACCTCCAGGACTCTAAGCTGTCGACTGTCAACACATTGATTGTAGTTTCTTGCTCATATGGCAGACAGCTGGACAGAGCTCTGCATAATATTGGTTGATGCCAATAACTAGTGACCTGAAATTACTGCTTTATACTTGTCCAGCATCTGCAGAAAATTGCCTGGGACCATTCAGATAAAATCCTTAGGCATGGCTCAGTAAGTAGCCTTCTCACCTCTGAGTCAGAAAATCATGGACTTAAAGTCTCTTTTAAGAGACCAGAACACAAATGTCTAGTCTGTCGGCACTGGCTTGGAGGGCCGAATGGCGTGCCTGTGCTGTACTGTTCTTTGTTCTTTGTCATTCCAGTGCAGTACTGAGGGAGTGCTGCACTGTCAGATGTGCCATCTTTTAGATGAGACGTTTAACCAAGGTCCCCTCTGCCCTCTCGGGTGGATGCAAAAGATCCCACAACCACTGTTCTGAGGAAGAGCAGGGCCATTCATCCTGGTGTCCTGGGTCAATATTTATCTCTCAGCTGACGTCACTAAAAAAAACAGATGATCTCATTAACAGATCACATTGCTATTTGTGGGAGCTTGCTATGCACTAATTGGCTGCCCTGTTTCCTACATTACGCCAACGACTATGTTTCAAAAGTACTTCATTGGCTGTAAAGTGCTTTGGAATGTCTGGCGGTTGTGAGAGGTGCTATATAAGTGAAAATTCTTTCTTTCACCTTTGGCTTCTGATAGAATTCTTGAGTCTGCGTTCCCTCAGTTGCTATATTTTTATTGATCAGGCTTCTTGCTTGAAACAAAATGATGTGAAGACATCCCCTGCATATTTGGGACATTTCCCTGTTTCCTTTTGACCTATGACATCCACCCCTTCTCTTCAATAAAAGTTTCACTGTGGGATTTGAGTAGGTGGTCCCTAATCAACACAGCCAATGTTGTTGTCCTTCCTGTATGTCTTGTAATTAAAAACATTAAATACTGGAAACACTCAACAGGTCAGACACCATCTGTAGAGAGAGAAATGGTACAGTTTGAAAGGAGGTGCAGGAACAGAGAGACCTCGGGTTTACATTAGAAATCTTTGAAGGTGGCAGGTCAAGTGGA